>NC_079894.1:25633115-25850005 GCF_024868665.1 Triplophysa rosa | reverse complement strand
CTACGAGTGGAATCCCGTAAGCTGGCTCCTCGGTACATTGGCCCCTTTAAGATTACCAGGAAGGTCAACCCAGTCTCCTATCGACTCCTACTACCCAGGTCTATGAAGATTCATCCCACCTTTCATGTTTCTCGATTAAGACCTGTTGTTTGTTCCACTGTGTCTCCTACCAGAAAGTCTCGGCCAGCACCCCGCATCATTGAGGGACAACCAGTTTTCACAGTTCATAGACTGCTGGATTGCCGACGGGTGCGTGGGAGAGTACAATATCTGGTCGACTGGGAAGGCTATGGACCGGAGGAACGAACCTGGATCCCTGCCCGGGATATCCTTGACCCGACCCTCATCTCTGATTTTCATCAGACCAGAAGACACCATCAGGGGAACGTCAGGAGTCGTTCCTAGGGAAGGGGCTTCTATAACGTGTCTGTTCCTTTGGGACTGTTTGTTCGTCCTGGCCTGCAGGGGTCGCTCTTCTCCTGCCAGGTGCCTTCAGATAGACCACATTATGGACTCTGGTTGCTCCAGGCCTGTAGAGGTCAACATTGCCTCCTTCTACATCTCATCATTACCGGATTGTCTACACCTGTGTTTGACACTTTATAAGTGTGTTTGTTCCCTGCCTTTTTTGTTCAGTCTTGATCCGTTTACCCCTCGTTTCCTGTTGTGAGCAGTATGGTGTTAAGTGTTATACTTATGTTGAGTTTTTTAGACCCCCGAGTCTACCTTTTTGTTACTCTGTTTTTTGGAAGCACGGCTTACCAAGTTTGTTTTGAACTTTAAGTTTTTTTGTCTACTTATTAAAGTTTTTTCCATTTCTGATGACTTACGCCTCTGGACTATCTATCTTCTGCAATTGGGTTTAAAGCCCTTGGAACTAGCTCAGTGAGCTACACCTCAACTCTTGCATGCCAGGGACCCGGGTTTGATCCCCTCTCCAGGCAACCCATCACACAATCATTTCCAGATTAATTTAGTATTTATGAAAAGTTTGAGTCTGGTTTTAAGCCCCGTCACAGTACAGAAACTCCCCTCTTAAGAGTTTCTAATGATCTTCTTTTAACTGTGGACTCTGCTGCTTTAGTCCTTTTGGATTTGACTGCGGCCTTTGATACGGTCAACCACTCTATTCTTTAATCTAGACTTGAACAGTGTGTCGGCATTAAGTGCATAGCCCTTAAATGGTTTCAATCATATTTGACAGACAGAAGTTTTTCTGTTCACGTTGGTAAATTTTCATCATCTGCTGCCCCTCTACTTTGTGGCGTCTCCCAAGGGTCAATATTGGGCCCTATGTTGTTTTCTTTGTATATGCTGCCCTTAGGGTATATTTTTAGAAGGCACGATATCTCCGTCCACTGTTATGCGGATGATGTACAAATCTATTTGCCTGTCAAAACAAATGATAAAGCTTCATTTCTGACATTACTTGATTGCCTGAGAGATTTAAAAATATGGCTGGATCAGAACTTTCTTTGTCTTAATGAAAATAAGACTGAGATTGTTGTGTTTGGTCGTCCTGGGGATTTAAGTGCTTGTGTAGATGCACTTGGTAATTTGGGTTTGTTTGTTCGTCCATTTACCAAGAATCTCGGTGTAATTTTTGACAGTGCTTTTAAATTTTAAAAACAGATTAGTTCTGTTGTAAAAGCCAGTTTCTTTCAACTGAGACTGTTGGCAAAAGTCAAGCCCTACCTGCCATGTAAGGAGTTTGAAAGTGTAATTCATGCTTTAATAACATCTAGACTAGACTACTGTAACTCTTTATATGTTGGTTTGGATCAGTCATCTCTTCAACGTTTACAGTTAGTCCAAAATGCAGCAGCTTGGCTCTTAACTGGGACTAAAAAATATGAGCACATTACCCCAGTCTTAGCTTCACTACACTGGCTTCCTGTCTGCTTCAGGATTGATTTCAAGATTCTATTGTTTGTTTTTAAGATTTTAAATGGGTTGGCGCCTGCTTATTTGTCAGAACTTTTACATGTCCATGCTCCTGATAAAGCACTGAAGTCGTCCAATCAGGTGCTCCTCGATGTTCCAAGAACCAGGTTAAAAAATAAAGGTAACCGCACTTTCCCTTTCTGTCGGTCTCTCGACGTTGTGTCGAACCGACAGATGGGGTTCGTCCTTGAGAACCAATCACTTCCGACTTCTTAGAAAAGGCCAATGAAAATTGGCGAATGAAATTTGCATGCCGGACTCCGCCCCCGGATATCCGGGTATAAAAGGGAGACGGCGTGCCTCATTCATTCACCTTTTGTTCTTCGGAGCCTTCGCTCATGATCAACAGACTTCGCTACAAGACTGCCGGCTCTACGACGTGGTGCAGCGGACTGTCCCTTCCTGCAGCGACTTCCCCTGGGCGTCTCGGCGGTTCCAGAAGTGTTCGAGTTTTTTCTCTAAAAGAGCAAATTTCTCCAGCGTGGCATGTCCCGCTGTTCTCTTGGGTGCAACACACTCATCGAGGAGGGGGACGGACACGATATCTGCTTCCAGTACGCTGGGGCAGATATTGTGGATACGTCCTGCCCGCACTGCGGGCGGCTGACGATTCAGACGTTGCGTCACGGGTGGCTGTGTTCCCACGGGACTCAGCCACCACCTTGTCTGCTTCCCGTTCCGTGACGGCAGGACTACGGCCCTGCCGCCCGCTACGGCGAGCAGCGAGGGTGATATGAGGATTACTGTGAGCGCTAATCCGTCAGCCACTGGCTCGCGGACCGTTCGCACCTCGCCTTGCTCGTCTGACCGTTCCCCATAAGACGGTCCGCCGTCTTATTCCTCAATCACGTATCGGACACGGTACGTGATGATGAGGTGTCTGTTGCAGCATCGGAGGGTGACTTACTGGCATCAGACTCCGACGATTCCTTGAAGCTCCCTCCCTCGGGGGGTCGAGATCAGGAAGAAGCGGATGTCGAAATGTCAGCCATGCTTTCCCGGGCCGCCGGCTTTGGGTTGCGGTGCACCGCACTGCCTCTCCCAACGCTCGCGGCTGGATACACGGTACATCGGGCTTGAGAGCGGCTCCAAGCCGCACTCGCCCTCAGTGCCGTGTTCCCCCGGAAGTGCATGAGGAACCTAGTACGACCTGGAACGCCCCCTTCGGCGCGTACACGTCAACTAGTTCCATCACCCTTTCTTCCCTCGATGGTGGGGCAGCTAGAGGATACGTCGATGTCCCCCGGGGCTCGACCTAAACTCCCGTCCAAAGCACGTAGGCTTTTCGGCATCTGAGGTGTCGAGAGCTTACTCTGCTGCGGGCCAAGCTGTCCCCTCTCTCCATGCTATGGCCTTCCTGCAGGCCAATGCGTTGAGAGAGCTCCACGAGGGTAAGACCGACCCAGCGCTTATGCAGGAACTCCGCGGCTTCACCGACCTCGCTCTCGGGCGAACAAGGTGATCGCGCGGGCCCTGGGTCGGGCGATGTCCACACTTGTGGTCCAGGAGAGACACCTCTGGCTGAACCTTGCACAGGTGAGTAACTCTGAGAAAGTCCGCTTTCTCGATGCACCCATCTCGCAAGGGGGGGCTGTTTGGTGATACTGTCGAGTTCGACAGTTAGGGAGCAGACAGAGGATATCACGTATGTCCTCCCCAGCCGCGACTCGACCGCCCTCTGGCCGCCGAGATCCCGTGCACCGTCTGCTTCCCAGCAGCCCTGGTCCTCTTCGAGACATCGAAGAGGAGACCACCACCCCATCAGCAGCCGCGGTGAAAGCCAATGCGGCCCTCATGGGAAGACCCCAGGGAGTTCGAGAATACCTTTCTAAAAGTTTTCTCCCTCTCTGGGCTTTTATCACAGCCGCTCTCACCCTCTACACGACGGTGTTCGGCAACTCGACGTTGCGTCACGGCGAGACCCAATGTCGAGGATAATCAGCAGCCTAAGCACTCTCAATCGACGGTGCTTTGTGCCACATCATCGTCTGGGTATTATCACAGCCGCTCTCACCCTCTACACGACGGTGTTCGGCAACTCGACGTTGCGTCACGGCGAGACCCAATGTCGAGGATAATCAGCAGCCTAAGCACTCTCAATCGACGGTGCTTTGTGCCACATCATCGTCTGGGGATTATCACAGCCGCTCTCACCCTCTACACGACGGTGTTCGGCAACTCGACGTTGCGTCACGGCGAGACCCAATGTCGAGGATAATCAGCAGCCTAAGCACTCTCAATCGACGGTGCTTTGTGCCACATCATCGTCTGGGGATTATCACAGCCGCTCTCACCCTCTACACGACGGTGTTCGGCAACTCGACGTTGCGTCACGGCGAGACCCAATGTCGAGGATAATCAGCAGCCTAAGCACTCTCAATCGACGGTGCGTTGTGCCACATCATCGTCTGGGTATTATCACAGCCGCTCTCACCCTCTACACGACGGTGTTCGGCAACTCGACGTTGCGTCACGGCGAGACCCAATGTCGAGGATAATCAGCAGCCTAAGCACTCTCAATCGACGGTGCTTTGTGCCACATCATCGTCTGGGTATTATCACAGCCGCTCTCACCCTCTACACGACGGTGTTCGGCAACTCGACGTTGCGTCACGGCGAGACCCAATGTCGAGGATAATCAGCAGCCTAAGCACTCTCAATCGACGGTGCTTTGTGCCACATCATCGTCTGGGTATTATCACAGCCGCTCTCACCCTCTACACGACGGTGTTCGGCAACTCGACGTTGCGTCACGGCGAGACCCAATGTCGAGGATAATCAGCAGCCTAAGCACTCTCAATCGACGGTGCTTTGTGCCACATCATCGTCTGGGTATTATCACAGCCGCTCTCACCCTCTACACGACGGTGTTCGGCAACTCGACATTGCGGCAAGACCCAATGTCGAGGATAATCAGCAGCCTAAGCACTCTCAATCGACGGTGCTTTGTGCCACATCATCGTCTGGGTATTATCACAGCCGCTCTCACCCTCTACACGATGGTGTTCGGCAACTCGACGTTGCGGCAAGACCCAATGTCAAGGATAATAATTAGCCTAAGCACTCTCATTCAATGGTGCGTTGTGCTACATCTTCGCCAGACAGGTAAAACTGCAGAGCCGATCTCCTCCCCGGGGGTCCCCCCCACGGCGAGGGATCCGTACTGCCAGCCATCGAACCACCCCCGGGAGGTCGATGAAGCAGAACGTACCCCTAGCCTCCCTGTCGGTCCCTGGGAGCCTGACAAGAGCTTCCCAAACCGTCACGGTGACTACGGGATACGGTCCGTCTCGGCTACGCGATCCAACTCCCCGGATGCCCGCCCAAGTTTCGGGGCATCCTCTTAACCTCAGCAGAGGCAAGGATGCCCCGTGCTTCGGGCCGAGGTTGCCACCCCTCTGGTGAGGAAGCGATCGTGCTCGTCCCTCTAGCCGAGATGTTCAACGGGTTTTACAGCCCGTACTTCATCGTCCCCAAAAGAGCGGGGGTCGCTAGATCTGCGTACCCTGAACAGGCACCTACTCAAGCTGCCGTTCAGGATGCTCACGCAGAAGCGCATCCTGGCATCTGTCAGATGTCAAGATGGATTCATGGCAATCGACCTGAAGGACGCTTACTCTCATGTCGCTTTCTCCCTCGTCATCGCCAGTTCCTACGGTTCGCTTTCGAGGGTCAGGCGTATTAGTACAGAGTCCTCGATTGGGACCACAGGTCAACCGAAAAGGAGCAAGCTCTCCTCTGTGCAGAGCATACTCTTTTTTGGTATGGAACTCAACTCTGTCTCCATTACAGCGCGACTGCGCTCAGTCAGTGTTGAACTGCCTGGAATATTTCAAGCAGTCAGCGGGAGGAGGCTCCTGGGTACATGGCATCCTCGACGGTGGTGATACCCCTCAGGTTGATGCACATGAGACTGCTCCAACACTGGCTACAGCGTCGAGTTCCCTGGAGAGTGTGGCACACCGGCAGCAGGCGGATGGTGATTACGCTTTTCTGCCGACGCACCCTAACCCCTTGGTCTTCAATGACCTTTTCTACGGACGGGGGTCCCTCTCGGGCAGGCGAGATGCGTCAGGGTCGACAGACGCCTCCCTGCAGGGTTGGGGTGCCGTGTGCAATGGGCACGCAGTGTCAGGGCGATGGACGGGCCCCCGCCTGCGCAGGCATATCAATTGCCTAGAGTTGTTGGATGTGCTACCCGCACTGAAGGGGTTACAACCTCTCGTGCAGAACAAGCACGTGCTGGTCCGGTCGGACTGCACAACTGCCGTAGCGTTTTAAACCGCCAGGGTGGCGTTCGCTTATGGCAGCTATCACGACTCGCCCGACGCCTCCTCCTGTGGAGTCCGCAGGGCCACACATATCCCAGGTGACCTGAACCAGACAGCCGATGTGCTCTCTCGTCAGTTGACGCCTCGCGGAGAGTGGCGACTCCACCCCCGCGTAGCCAGCTCGACCCCTTCGCCTCCCTGGACACCACCCATTGCCGCTAAGGTACTCCCTGCCTCGGCACGGAGGCTCTAGCGCACAGCTGGCTGTGGGACAAGCGGAAGTACGTCTTTCCCCCAGTGAGCCTCATTGCACAGACCCTGTGCAAGGTCAGGGAAGAGGAGCATCAAGTGTACTATTTGCGCCATACTGGCCCAACCGGACTTGGTTCTCGGAGCTAATGCTCTTGACGACAGCTCCCCCCTGGCCGATTCCCCTGACGAAGGACCTGCTTTCCCAGGGGAAGGGAACATTATGGTATCACGGGCTAGACCTCTGGAACCTCCATGTGTGGCCCCTGGACGGAACGAGGAGATCCTGAGTGGCCTAACCCCTGCGGCGGTTAAGACACTACTCAGGCTAGGGCCCTGGCCACTAGGTGACGATACGCCTAGTGGTGCCTCTTCTCATCCTGGTGCTCTTCTCGAAGAGAAGACCCGCGGAGTTGCTTGATCAAGTGTGTGCGGTCCTTCCAGAGACTCGAGAATAATCTCTCCCCTTCCACACTGAACGTGTATGTAGCCGCTGTTGCTGCTCATCACGACCCAGTTGCTGGTAGTCTCTAGGACAGCACAACCTGATCATTTGGTGCCTAAGGGGTGCGGGAAGGCTACCACCTAACCCACGCTCCGTACCCTCTTACGACCTTGATGCGGTCCTGGAGCCCCTCGGAGATGCCGCTCTTTCTCACTTCACGATGAAGACGGCTCTCGGGAGGACGCTCAAGAGGGTAGCGGACCTACAAGCATTCTCCGTGTCCACAGATTGCCTAGAACTCAAGCCCGGTTATTCTCACGCTATCCTGAGACCCCGGCCCGGCTACGTGCCCAAAGTTCCCACCACTCCCCCGAGACACCAGGTGGTGAACTTACAGGCGCTCCCCACCGGGGAGGAAGACCCAACCCCATCCGTGTTGTGTCCAGTACGCGCATTGCGCCTCTGCTTGGACCGCACGCAGAGCCGCAGTAGCTCTGAGCAGCTCTTTGTCTGTTTTGGAGATCAGCAGGGAGGGCTGCCTCAAACAGAGATTGGCGCATTGGATCATGGACGCCGTCACTATGGCGTACCTGTCCTAGTTCGCCTACGCCCACTGGGTGAGAGCTCTCTCTACACGGAGTACAGCCTCCTCGTGGGCACTGGCTCGAGGCACTTCTCTGGCAGACATCTGCAGAGCTGCGGGTTGGGCTACACCCATCACCTTCGTGAGGTCCTACAGCCTTCGCGTAAAACCGGTTGGCGAGTCTTGCGGGGATCAGGCAAGACCGGCGTCCAGTAGGGTGTACGCCTATGACAGTACCTCCCCCCCCCTTTCTCCTAAGGGGGTCAGCATACTACTAGCCTCCCTTCTCCCCCCACTAGGTGAAGAACAAGCACTCCATCCATCACTAGCAAGCACCTCCTGTGGGCGGGCTGGGCAGAGCAGCCCTGCCCCTTAGGCCGGGTTTCACCTGAGTTATTTGCAACATAGCTCTAACCGGACCTAGTGCTACCAGACGTTGCAACCCCCCAGCAGGGCGGTTCCGTCTGATGTATCCTCATGCTGGTTCCCACCTTGGTAACCCATGACTTCCTTAGGTGGACCTCCACCTCGCGGTTAACTCCTTTAGTCCGCACTTTCTTCCCATGAGTTCTCCCCCATCGGTGAGACCATGTTGGTATCTCCACTAGTCTCCTCCCTGTGGTAGGAAGTGGTCTCTGTAGCGCATCCCCCGCTTGAGGAAGTAGCGCTTACCCAGTGGCCTTACGGTTCCGGGCGGCTTCTCGCTGTTAGAGAAACAAGGCCGCCGCCTGTGAGGCCGAAGGTAGGGGCCTTCCCACCTTTCAAGGAAGCTCTGGGACCCCCTACCTACCCACTGGTAGGTTACAATTTCGCGGTAGCGTCACGGCTGACACGCCCAGGCCAGTCACCGTCGCTTCGTTGAGATTGTGACAGGGCACAGTGTTATGGCGTTTTCCATTGGAACCCCATCTGTCGGTTCGACACAACGTCGAGAGACCGACAGAAAGGGAACGTCTCGGTTACGTTTGTAACCTCGGTTCCCTGATGGAGGGAACGAGACGTTGTGTCCTCTTGCCACAACACGTGCTGTCCACTGCAGCAGTCGTGAGAGGTCTCAGGCTCCTCAGAACTAAGGTGAATGAATGAGGCACGCCGTCTCCCTTTTATACCCGGATATCCGGGGGCGGAGTCCGGCATGCAAATTTCATTCGCCAATTTTCATTGGCCTTTTCTAAGAAGTCGGAAGTGATTGGTTCTCAAGGACGAACCCCTTCTGTCGGTTCGACACAACGTCGAGAGACCGACAGAAAGGGAACCGAGGTTACAAACGTAACCGAGAATTTGTGGAATAGTTAACCTGTACACATAAGAACTGCTCAGTCTGTGGGAATTATTAAGTCATTACTTAAGACACACATGTATTCCTTGGCTTTTGTTTCGAGCTGAGCTGAGACATTGTGATGTTTTTACTGTATTTGTCTTGTTTGTGTCTTTTTCTGGACATTGTTAAGCACTTTGGTCAACCATGGTTGTTTTTAAATGTGCTATATAAATAAAATTGAAATGAAATGAAATATTGGTGCGCTGCCTGACAGATTCTGACGCAGCCTTTACACCAGACGGGACCGCTGTCGCGTTGCGTTGAGCCATGTTCCACAGCCAGAAGCTGTCAATCTATACTGGACGTGTCAATACAACCATTTCAAATCGCGCCTAAATAGTTTAAAGGCCTTTATATGAATAAGAGTGTGATTATATAATGTAACACTAGACAATGATGACAGAAAAAAACGGATGTTGCGTTAATGGCGTTAAATATATTTTTAACATGTTAATCTAGTTATGTTGCTAGTTGCTATATAACAGGGGTATTCAATTAAAGCTCCAAGAGGTCCGGGGTCTTTATATTTTCTTCCAAATGAAGGCCCAGACAATATGTTTTTTCAAAATAAATAAATATTTAATCAATTTAGCCCAGTTGGATATACTGTATAAAAGATATTATCTTTTATCAGGCCATTTATTTTATATTTTGATATCCACAGTATGTATGTACAGGCTCTGTGGCTTTAGGGGAATGCCCTCTAAATAGAAGTCTGATAATTAATATTTGTAAATAAAAAAAACTACTGACAACAAGCAAACAGAAAATGTAATGTAACAATTAAAATATTTATCATAAACAGAAAACAAAGTTACTGTACTTACTAAATTAGTCTTTCCATGCCATTCATACTTCAAACTTTAAATAATTTCCCAATTAAAACGTCGTTCATTACTAAATGTGACCCTGCTTGTAAAAACCCAGCAAAAGTCTTCAGAATATTCTGTGAAAAATAACAATATCTTCAATATTTACTGAATAATGCCAAAATCTTAGTGAAATTAATGCTTGAAATGAATCTTTGATGGTTGTTTGTCAGGTCCCGGGTCTGATCACTTGCTTGTTGTGTCCGTTTCGTCTGTGTTTAGGGTTTTTGTCTGTAAGGTCGGAGCCAAGATGTCCCGACCAGAGACTATTCTTCTCCTGAGAAACAAAAGAACGCTTCTAAGCACAGTGGGGAACCTAGGCCAAAAGGGCGCCCCTTTCTGAAGAACAAGACACCGATTCCTGATCAAAAGATAATCATCTCGGGAAAAGGACAGAGAGCATCTCTCAGTATAGTGGGAGACCTGAACCAAAATGACATCTTCCTTTGAGAAACAACGGACTCCCTCCAGTACAACAAACTCCCTACTTAGCTAACATCCACATCTCAAACGACACATACAAGTGAATCACAGATGCAGACCTCACCGTGCACCCCCAACTGTTCCTTTACTCCCCTCTCACTCAACGCAGGACACCCAAAAGCTCTAAGGACCGTACACAAGAAAAGAACACGGCACATACACAAAAAACATACCATAACATAACATGTTTGGTATCATCCAAAAGGTCTCAGTGCAACTGGTACAATGGTCTCACTCCCATAACAACAGAATGTAATAACAACGTTTTGTAAGAACTTAGCAAACTTCCCTCAGTGCTGGAACATTTCTCACACATTTGGTAACTTTCACCAATCACCTACTGTATGCAGATTAAGTACAGCCCCAGGGATCACAAGACCCAATCACAGCCAAATTCCTAACTCTAAAGCATATTTCCATAATGCTTTGTTCTGGTTTGGTATTTAAGGGAAGTTGACAAAAATATCAGGGAATCTGTAGCCAGATCTCCCGCACAAATTCCTGTGTGTCGTCTCTTGCCAGGTATGCAACATTGAACTTCTCTTTGCTTTATTTCTTATGATTTTCTATTATTTGTTATTGAATTATATTGATTGCCATTGATTATTGAATTGAACCTTGAATTGGATTTTGAATTATGCTTCCCTTACCTGGCTAATAAGTTGTTATGTTTGAATTCATTCTGTATTGTTCTGAGTTTATAAACTTTAGTAGATCACGCTATATCCTTTGTTACCGCAAATCTACGTTCAGGTTAGTGACGGACTAGAATCCTGTATTAGGTGGAGCATTGGGCACGCCAGCTGAGATTCTAGAGCTCCGGCTAACTACTTGGCATTAGTTTAAGTGTAATTAGACCGTAGGGGCTATCGTTTCCGTTTAGAACAGCACATATGTTGTCTGACCAATCTAAATAGGGCAAGTCACCAAAACCTCTGGTTATTGTAATATTATTCTAACTAAGTGTACATAGGAAACTATGGCATGATTATATAAAGCTACCGTCAGAGGAAGTAAGATTGGTCTATTTATCTCTATGGAGTGGTCATGACCTCTGGTTGGAAATAATCATTACTTTAATTAAGTTGTCATAGTCTAAGGGGACTAGATCAAATAATGTTTCAGGAAGTCATAGAAACCTCTGGCAGTGACCAAGACTGGCGAGTTTGTGACCGTGAGATCCGCATATAACGGCCAGCGCGAGACTCTAAGCGACATTGAGAATCGGATGAAGGAGTGTAATTTAGAATAAAACAGAGGAATCAGACATCCATCCAAATTTCACAATTATTAATGATAAAAGTTAAATGTAAACTAAATGAGAAGTCGAGATATTATTAAATTGGAGTCAGATAAAATAGAGGTAATTAAATGAAATATTGAAAAATTCAAATACTGTTTCACTAAACAAAGGAAGACAAGAACACGTGTGAAGCCTTCGCCACGCCTCTGGATACCGTCATTGGACCAGTGGGTGGTGCCTTACAAGTGGTGACCCCGGGACGTGATCTCTCACCTCAGGCGAGTGTCGTCTTCCAAACAAACAACAAACAGAACATGAGGTTTGAACTTCTCTTTCACTATCTCCAGCTGCTGTGGTAAGTAATTCTTAATTGCCTTTTTAGAAGTGTTGAGGGAAAGCTTTGTACACGCCATATAGACATGTGTAGAACGGGTCGAGATACCCATTGTTAGACCGGAGACCGTAGAAACCGGTGGGGCATAAGAATTAGCATGGCTTCAAAGGGACATCATAGCAGCAGAGTACATGAAGAGATCATGGACACCGTAGCTTTAAAGCTAAAACCGTCTCTCGTCCTTTTATGAAAAAAAAGGAATAGACTTAAATTGGAACAATAACGAAATTATATCCTAGTATTCTGCCGAGGGCCGAAAGTTGGAAACTAAATCAAAATACAAAAAGACTCCCCTCGCCATCGTTTATCTACTGCGTCGTAACGATCTGAAAACAATAGCTGATAACGAACGATCAAAGAAATTGAGAAAGCGCGTTCGGAAGAGTTACAAAAGCTAAGGGCTCAAGTAGATTCATTCACTTATGAAAAACAAAGTTGGGCAAGACAGAGCGAGGCAATGGCGAAGAAAATAGACAAACTTGAAAAGAAAATCAGAAACGGCAACCTGATATTGCCGCATTACAGAATAAAACACGGAGAATAACTCGTAACCGAGCTCCAGAAGACGCTAGTCAGAGAAGTCCGGTAAAAACAAGAACAAAATCTAAAGACTGTGGCTCAGAAATCAGTCAGAGTAGCCGTATTAAAAACAGTGACAGGCGTAAAGGCATCTCTGAGCTGCCTCGTCCCCACACATTGAATGCGTTGCAGAAAGTCTTGGGTACAGCAAATTACTTAAGAGATTTCATTCCCGATTTTTCAAACACCGCGGCTCTGCTATACACACTTCTAAAAGGAAAATCAAAACCCTCTGAAGTCCTTGAATGGGCTGAAGTACAAGAACAAGCCTTCACAAATTTAAAGCAACACTTATGCACTGCGCCCGCTCTGGGTTTGCCCAACCCTTCAAAACCCTTTCATATGCAAGTCGATGGAAATGAGAACACTCTAAGTGGGGTATTAGCTCAAGATCATGGAGGAAAACCTAGAACAGGATCAATTGGTAAATGTTATTGAAGGTATGATCTTAAGGGATGAAAAATATGTTGTTCCAGAGGCCCTCCAGAAACCAGTGATCAAATTATATCATGATTATGCACATGTATCAGCATCCAAAACAAAACAACTGATACAGAAAAACTTCTGGTGGCCAGAAATGACATCAGACATTGATAGATGGTGTGATACATGCCTGGTATGTGCCACCATCAACCAGGGTAGACCTGGACGTACAAAAATGTGTCGCCCAGACCCACCAAAAGGTCCATGGGAATCTTTGCAAATAGATTTTATTGGACCATTACCCAGTGCCAAGGGGGGATATTGTTATTGTCTTGTGATAATTGACAAATTCTCCAAATGGGTGGATGCATTTCCCACTCGCAACAATAGTGCACACACTGTGGCACGGGTAATAGCAAACCAGATCATCCCAATCTGGGGAACGCCAACCACAATCGAGTCGGACCGAGGAACGCACTTCACAGGGCAGATAATGAGACACATTGAGCAATAATTTCATGTCCCATAGAGAACATATCAAACCAAATATTGCAACATCAAAACAGGTGGACTGATGCACTGCCCAGAGTTCTGACAATATTGCGAGCAACACCATCCAAAGCTACAGGAATCAGCCCCTTTGAACTCATGACTGGCAGAGTCATGAAGTTACCAATAGATCCGGAAATTGCCCCAGCAGACCTGGGGCCCCTCGTGCTCGCAACACAACTGTCAGGTCCCGGGTTTGATTTTCCTTTTCACTGTCTCACTTTCTCCTCATGACTACTCTGTTGCGCAGCTGACGTGGTTTGGCAATCAGCCGAGCGGCTCAGCAGCGCACACCTGTCTCTTATCTCTACTCGTCAACTCTCCCCTTTATATTCCTCTATTTTCTTTCCTTAGTTGCTGTTGCGTTGTATGGTTTACCCCGCTCTTGCTACCTTCGGAATATTCTAATCTTGTTTTCTTCTAGTCATAGTTACCTTGAGTGTTTTTGTTTGGAGTTTTGTTCCCGGGACTGACCTGCTGTTCGGTACTGGATCCTCCTTTAGTCTTCTTCACTGGTTGGGATTACGAGCTTGCCTTTTCCCTCTGGATCCTGTTTGCACCTCGATCGACCCTCGCCCGTCTGTCTACTCTCTGGATTTCCCTTTGGACACTGTATGCCTCTCGTCTGACCACACGCCTGTTTGACCCTGCCTCTGTCTCACTCTTGGGATTGTAGGAACTCTTTTCCGTTATTTTGTTTTTTGACTCATGTCTTGCTGATTTATTAAATTCTTTTGTTTTGAATCTGCCCTTGAGTCCAGTTCTTCCGAGCGTGACAACAACAGACTGTGCTAACACAGCTACAAGAAAGGCTAAAGGTGTTACAGGCACAAACCACTCTTAAACAACAACAGTCAGACCTGATGAATGATATGCATTTCAACCCAACATCTGAGATCAGATTTACAGAATGTGACATGGTAATGATACGGATGTTTGTAAAACAAGGCCCTTTCACACCCCGATGGCATGGACCATATGAGATAAAAGCTGTATGCAACAGTTGCGTGGCCATGACTGTCAAAAGGAAATTGAGATGGTATCACATGTCCCAATGCAAACTGTATAAGGTTCCTGTCAATAACTAACTGTAAATCGTTTTCTCTCTATCCTTCTCTCTCACGGTGACCACAGCAATTCCATGGAGGCTAGACGAGAGGAAGGTGTCCTTCCTTGCATCCACTTGCATCAAGCTAATTACACCGTAGGGGCTATCGTTTCTGTTTAGAACAGCACATATGTTGTCTGACCAATCTAAATAGGGCAAGTCACCAAAACCTCTGGTTATTGTAATATTATTCTAACTAAGTGTACATAGGAAACTATGGCATGATTATATAAAGCTACCGTCAGAGGAAGTAAGATTGGTCTATTTATCTCTATGGAGTGGTCATGACCTCTGGTTGGAAATAATCATTACTTTAATTAAGTTGTCATAGTCTAAGGGGACTAGATCAAATAATGTTTCAGGAAGTGCTGGTTGGAGACGGCCATCTGAGCATTACTAGTCATAGAAACCTCTGGCAGTGACCAAGACTGGCTAGTTTGTGACCGTGAGATCCACGTATAACGGCCGGCGCGAGACTCTAAGCGACATTGAGAATCGGATGAAGGAGTGTAATTTAGAATAAAACAGAGGAATCAGACATCCATCCAAATTTCACAATTATTAATGATAAAAGTTAAATGTAAACTAAATGAGAAGTCGAGATATTATTAAATTGGAGTCAGATAAAATAGAGGTAATTAATTGAAATATTTTTTTATTCAAATACTGTTTCACTAAACAAAGGAAGACAAGAACACGTGTGAAGCCTTCGCCACGCCTCTGGATACCGTCATTGGACCAGTGGGTGGTGCCTTACATGTCGAACACATGGGTTGTTGTGACAGCTGCCCATGTGTTTGGAGTCCGTGTGTGTGTGCCCCGCCCCCTCGTTACTCTCTCATTCCTCACACCGGGTTTCACTTAAGCCAATCCTTCCTCACCTGCTTCCTATCTTGCTACCCTCTCTGCTCAAATTAGAAAAATATAATTATCAAATTAGACCTCCGCAACGCTTATCATCTCGTCCGCATTCGGGAAGGGGACGAATGGAAGACGGCATTTAATACACCCACGGGTCACTTCAAGTATCTGGTTCTTCCTTTTGGTCTAACCAATGCCCCGGCCGTCTTCCAGAACCTTGTCAATAGCATTCTGGGTGACATGATTAATAGATTTGTCTTTGTGTACTTGGACGACATATACATTTTTCCCCCCTCTCTGCAGGTGCACACCCAGCACGTTAGGCAGGTCCTCCAACGTCTGCTTGAGAACCAGATATTTGTGAAGGCGGAGAAGTGCGAATTCACCAAATGGCCCACCCCTGACTCTCGGAAGGCACTGCAGTGCTTCCTGGGTTTCGCCAAATTTTATCGGCGATTCATCAGGAACTTCGGCCAGACAGTCGCACCTCTCACCGCGTTGACCTCCACTAAAGTGTCCTTCAGGTGGAATCGAGATGCTCAGGCAGCCTTTGACACTCTCAAGTCCCATTTTGTCACTGCACCTGTTTTATCTGTTCCAGATCCTGCGCTCCAATTTGTTGTTTAGGTCGCCGCATCGGATGTCGTGGTCGGTGCAGTCTTATCCCAGCGGTCCCCTCATGACGGGAAGATGCATCCATGTGCCTTCTCTCACCGCCTCAGCCCTGCTAAATGTAACTATGACATCGGTAACCGAGAGCTGTTAGCGGTGAGACTGGCTCTGGGTGAGTGGTGTCATTGGTTGGAGGGGGGCGCCAGGGCGCTGTTGGGGGGGGTACTGTCAGGTCCCGGGTCTGATCACTTGCTTGTTGTGTCCGTTTCGTCTGTGTTTAGGGTTTTTGTCGAACACATGGGTTGTTGTGACAGCTGCCCATGTGTTCGGAGTCCGTGTGTGTGTGCCCCACCCCCCTCGTTACTCTCTCATTCCTCACACCGGGTTTCACTTTAGCCAATCCTTCCTCACCTGCTTTCTATCTCGCTACACTCTCTGCTCTATTTAAACCTCCGCTTGTTTCAGTCCTGTGTCAGTCCGTTAGCAATCCTAGCTCATTGACCCCCAGTTATCTTGTCTTGTCTTGCTACAGCCTAGTCACAGTTATCTTGTCTTGTTCAGGCTCCAGTGCTATTGGATGTCTGCATGGTGTTCACCCTCTCCTCTGCCCTCAGATCACTGCCCCGACGGCCACGGCTACCGGTTCTTCTCGCCTACTCTGAGCGATCACCCTTCTCTCCCTTCAAGGGCTCTACTTGTCTCGAACGAACACAACTGCTGTTTTGCTTGAGGACTGCTCTCCCCCAAGTGGATTACCTGTTTGCTTGTGGACTGCTCTTTTCCAAGTGGATTACCCGTTTGCTTGTGGACTGCTCTCTCGCAAGTGGATTACCCGTTTGCCTGTGGACTTTTTGCTCATTGATCTAGCACTGACTCCCCAGAATCACGCACCCCTTCTCACAGCTGCCTCTGTTTTCCTGTGCCCGTTCTCCCAGTTCCAACATCTGCCCATTGCCTTTGCCCACTCTTGCACCTCTCCCCGGCCGAGCGCTCAAGCCTATTCTTGAACTTTTACCTCTGTCTGATATACGATGTTCAGATTCTTGTTTGCCTTGTTGCAAGTTTCTACCTCATCCCTAACAGTTGTTATTATCTAATAATCAATTAGATTATGAGACTTTAGCCTGGGTTTTCACAGGGTCACAGATGTTTACATGATGATCAATAATGCTAATGCTAAATGTAGATAAAACATTATGGTTCATAAAATATCACAAATCTGGTTGAAAGGTTGGAGACATATTGCAAACAGTAAACAGACTGACAGATACAAATGCTTTAATTTTTGCTGCATTTTGTTTACTGTTGTAGGTCCATTTAGCTGCTCTGCGTGTCTGCACTACTGTTAAAATAAGCACGTGTCTGCTGCTGGTGTGTCTTTGGGGTGAGAAAAGCAGCGCGGAAAGGGTTAAAATGAAGCCTGTTTGGTGCTAGATAAAGATATTAGAGGATATAGTGGCAAAATATCAATTACATAAGTGTTCCTGAGAGCGCGTGTGATGCGATTCTCCATTGTGTAGATGCGCGCCTCAATATAAACAACTGAAATAGTCAAAAGTTTTAAATGGTTTATAAGGCTACAGTATGACTCACGGTCCGGATGGAACAAAGCAAAGGTCCGGATCCGGACCGCTGTCCGCCAATTCTCATTCTAAGGTAATAAAAACATAACGCTTCATTGTGTACACTCTTTATACACCTCTGAAGGCATAGCTATGTATATTATATTGCATTTCTATCAATAGATCATCCCAAAAATTACACACGGGACCTTTAAGTTTTTCCAAATTAAAACTCATCTAAACTATGGAATAACTCATGTAACTTATTTTTCCCTGCTGCAAACACGCCATTACGCATTTGTGACAGAGCTGACGGCTGAACGCACACCCTGTTTATTTTCTTTATTTTATAAAAGCGCAAAGTTTTGTTGTCATTATGAGAGAACACAAATAAAAGTAGACCATTCAAAGTTTTGAATCATGTATGTTTTGTATGACCAAAATAACCGGAATATTTTAAGTATCTTTCTGCAGTGATAAGAAAAAAAGGTGGAGTGATCGCCGCCGTCGACCCCTGGGGGGACACAAATTCTTTCTGGGGGGGCCCCTTTGAGCCTAGCATGGACGGGAGGTAAATATTTGTAATTTACATCATCTGTAAATTATGTAAACTCAGTAATTAGAGAAGAATCTTCCTTTTTGGCTGACCTATTCCTTCAGAGGTTGGCCTGTATTTTTACAGTGTCTCTAAACATAATTTAATGCATTAGGGTTTGGTGTGGTAACAACTCACAGACGAGGAAAATGGAGGTGGGCTGTGTGTGGAAATCAGGGAGGAAGAGCCATTTGATCACATTAGATTCCGTCATGGAGCCGGGAAACCTCCAGGGATAATCTGGAAAAAAGTGAACAAAATCACTAATGCAGAACGGTGAAATCAGACAGAGAACATAAGAATGAACTCACAAAATTCACAAACACACAGTGTGATGAATAGTGTTGTACATTTGACCACTCCAAGACACTGAAGATTGCAGGTACTATAAGCAGAGGATAATGCCTACACACGGTTTTAGGATCCCACTGATTTTGTTCAGACAGGATAGATCTATTAAATATTTCCTGAACACGTCAAATTAAAATCTTCCAAGAGATGTAGATTAGCGATATTATCTGTATAATTGCAGGAGGATTTTAACCTGACTGTTATATTCATAGCTCTTAGATATACATGGTCAAACATTTCACTTATTACTAAAATATACACTAGATTTGGAAAAATCAGTTCTAAACCATTTAATGCTTTCTTGCTCCATTTAGTGAATTCCCCCCTTTTACTTTATGTTTCTGAGAGTTACGCAGACCTTTACAAGCAGCTGGTGGGATTCCAATACACACAAAATATTGGAATGTGATGATGCAGGCGAGAAAACAGCAGTATTTGGGCCAGATCTCAGCGATGGCTTTCCGTCTGCGTCTGTACATGACCACAGCCAGAGCGAAGCCGTGCAGCATGGAGTAAAAATCCATCCGCTGACCCATCACGTTTATCGCCAACAGAAAACACACCTGACAAAACAAATCAACAACACACCTGGTATAGTGTTTAAAAGTACTACTGGATGAAAAAATACATATGCAGGGGCCACTTAATTCAAAACATCAGAATCTCATTGCATTAAATAACAAAAAGAAAATTTTGACTTCATTCTCTATAATTTACAAAGCACCATTTTAGAGTATTTATTTATTTCCCCACGTGAAGTCGTTTAAGGAATATTTCTTATTTTCATTGAAAATCTTTCATACACATACATTCCAACAAAAGACAAGTCAAACTTAAATAAAAGTAATAAAATAGGTCAAATAAAAGATACATGAAATATTCATCTCAATCTTTTAAAAGTCTTTTAAATATCTATGAATAAAAATGATAAGGGCGGTACAGACTGAAATGTACCTCCAGACCAAACTTGTAGAAGAAATAGTTTATGAAATATTTGGCACAATTCACAATCCCGTTGTCAAGGTGTTGCCGGGTGATGTCATGAAAGATGGTCCGTGAGGGGGGAGGGGAAAGTTTGTTCCTCAGACGGAAAAACTCCTGGTGTCTGTAAATGGTGACCTCAAAGGCCAAGATGGCCAACATCAACAAGTTATTCTGGTGAAGAAAGACAGAAAACACATTAATTCCATTTCACATTCATCTGAACATTAGAAAAAAAACGTTGGCTGTGTTTATATTTGTCATTAACATGCGATCTCTGTGATCCGAACAAGTAGGAGTGCGTTTCCCAAAAGCATCGTTAGCCAACTATGGTCGCAAGTTCCGTCATTTCAGCATAGTTCAACGATTCAATTGTTTCCCGAAACCCTTGTTCCAACAATCAAACGCAAGCAGCATCGCAAAGTTGCGTGGTTGGAAATACAGGTCTAGAGCTGTGGTTAGAAGCATAGTTCCTAATTATTATGACATGTAGACAGAGCCGGCCCAAGGAATAAGCGAACTAAGCAGCTGCCTAGGGCCCTGTTGCCACCAGTGGGCCCCCAAGAGCACATGAAATTAAGTTTTTTTTTGTGATATATTCATGACACACAATGTTTAGTGTTTAGCGTTAGAAATGTTGAACGACCGACACTATCCACTGATGCAAATGACAAAATGCTGATTTAGATGAAAAATATGTAATTTACGTGATTCATGTAATTTATAATCATCAGTCAATTTAGCGTTTTATTTGAGATGAGGTTAAGAATAAATGCATGCGTATTGTAAATTAATTTAAAGGATATCAAGTAAAATACACTTGCCAAAAATAAAAACACATTAAATCATCCTCACACTAAAAGGGCAAACTGTGTGGCTTTGAAAGTGTTTATAGGTTGTAAAGGTTATAGGTTACATAGATTTTTAAAATAAAATCTTTGCAAACAGTTTGCAAATGCATTTAACAATAAATTCCGCAACCTTTGCATAATAAGTCTCTGTATGGTCTGTGCTCCAAATTTAAAGGGAAAGTTCACCTAAAATTGGAAGAAATAAAATCATCAAATGTTTTGACAATCACAATACACTTGTAATGCAAGGTTTATGTGTTTTTGTTTTTATGACATTCCTACATTCCAAGCACAGCTACAACTAATAGAATTGGTTGTTTTAGATTCATGGTGTGCACGAAGGGGCCCCCCAAATATATTCTGCTTAGGGCTCCCTAGTAGACTTACATACATCATGCTTTTGAGCAAGGTAAGCAAGCAACATGCAGTGCATTCTATATCCATCATTCTAAATATACAAATTCAATATTACATCTTTTAGTATGTCAAGAAAATAGAAGCGTTGTTTTTATAAAGTTCTACGTGCTCTAGGACCCTGGGGAATCCCTGGGAGGAGTTACATCTGAGGAAACTTATGAATGAGTTAAATGTCGTGAAATAAAACAATAGAGAGCAAAAATACGATAACAAAAATAGTTTTCACATGCAGTGGACATTATTTACAGCAATAATATGACATTAAATCGATCTAAACGGATTCATTAGAAGACGGTATTACTCCACCATCTATGTGACGACATCAACTATGTTGTTGAACCAATGTGGTTCAAACGACAAATGTGCGACAAAGTTACTACTACCAAGCTTGAGTTATTAAAATGATTAATGATCTTATATGTGAAAGTATAAGCAGAGGATGTTTGTCAAACTACACAAGCTTTTGTACTTGACCACTTCAGCCGTACCACCATCACATATTCAAGCTGCGGCGGGTTTCACTCGGACACACACGCGCGCACACGCACGCACGCACACACAGACTCTAACTGTGTTTTTAAACATATAATTTGTTTATTCATGTCACAGACACATAAATGAATCACATAGGTAAGTTACCATGATCAAAGCGATCACTTACATCATGGTCGTCTATTTGCGTTGGTTCGGCTGCAAGTGACAGCGCGTCGTTTCTTTGAAGTGCGCCCTAAATAGCAAATACCTAAATACCTAAACAGCGTGCTTACTGACATCAGCTATTAGCAACACTACAAGCTTGTTTCTGTGTAAATTATATATATACGCAGTATTCAGAGCTTCCAGCTTGAGCTTGAAATGGAGCGTTGATTACAACGTATACATTAAACACACGTATGTTAGAAACAACCTGCTGGTATAGTGTTGCTATTCGTTTTTATGACATAAAAATAAACAAATGATGCGTCTAAAAACACCACTGTGTGTGCGAGTAAAACCCGTTCTGGGTTCACCTAACATCTCGTTTGATTTGACATACAACCTCTGTAGGTTGCAAATAATGATACACTGTAAAAAAGTATCCACGATCATTTTGTGGGAAAATGAACGACTGTGCAACGTTCGGGAGCAAGAGTAAACTTTCCGTAAACAGGCTTCGGACAGACGAGTGAGAATAATGATAGCGGGCGCGGTCTTCTGTGAAGTTGTACCGGTAAATGTAGATAAACCGGCTGGATTGCGTTTACATTACACTGAGATCCGATCACAATGCGTCCTCGACTATCTCTGAATCAGGACACGCTGATCGGATAACATTCCGATCGGAAGCGCGTTCACACTTGTCTTTTCAATGTGCATGTGGACAACATCCAGACACAGGTCGCATGTTAATGACAAATGTAAACGCAGCCATTGTGATAAAAGTGTTTTTCCCATTATGCATCTTCTAAAAAAGTACAGAATCTACAACAGATTCTGAATCCCATCTAGACGCATTCCTTGACAAAAATGCAGCTTTTCATATAAAGTTGACAAGTTGATAAATGAATGAGGCTATAATAATTTATTTTTAAAAGCAGAGGCGTTTTTGCATGTTTGCATATTCATACAACAAAATATGCTGTGGGCCATAAAAGTTTTGTGAATACAAATCACAATATATTTTTTGACCGTGCATTATCATACATATTTTTGAAAAGGGAAAGAAGACCTGACCTATACTCTCTTATTTATGCAAACTGTGGGGTTTAATAGGATTTGATTATTTTGCTTGAAGAAATCTCTCTGGTAACAGGGTTGAACGTATGTGTGTGGCATATAAAATCAATAATATGATCAAAGCCTCACCCTCAGGTTGGGCAGTAAAGCATCTTTAATCTTGTAAAGGCCGACCCAGTTGGCAGGGTCCACTCCATCGATGCTGTACAGTAACGATGATTTCATCTTCTTCTGCTGTTCCTCTGTGTAGTTGTGGGGCTGCAGGAAAAAAAATATATATATATACATACAGTATACGATTATACATAATTCCTTCTAAATCAGTTCATGAAAATCAAACAAAACAGAGTCGGGATCTTCCTGATTAAAGAAAGGTTAAACAAGCACATGAGGTTGGGTAAATGATGACAGAATTAGTATTTTAGAGATGCTTTTGTCAAGAGGCGTGGAAGAACCCAGATGCAGGCAGGCGTGAAGGGGTTAACAGAACAAGACTTTTATTAAACAAATAAACTAAAATACCCACGAGGGGGTGTCAAAAACGAGAACAGAACTGGGATCCAAAACTTGAAACAAAAGACTTCCCACATGGGGGCAAAACGTAAAACAAGAACAGCAAAAACTAAACTAAAGTGCACGACCAAACGTCTTAAACGAAAACACGGCACACAAAACTCACAGTCCAGGGATAAGGCAGGGAACAGGCACAAGTACATAAACGCACGTACAGGGTACATACACAATCCACGAGCACAGGACAAAGAAACATGAGGGCATTTTAAAGGCAAGACAAACGAGGGATAATGACACAGGGCAGGTGGGAAACATTAGACACGGCAGGGAAGCAATACATGAAACAAGAGGGGCGGAGCCAATGACAAGACACAAGAAAGCACATGGAATGTCAAAAAGGTAAACACCCCATAGCTTCTCACACTAAACATAAGGCTTTGCCACGACTCTGCCACAAGACCAAGAAATCCATGACAAGATAAAGCAGAGTCGTGACAGCTTTTATTCAAATGCGTTTACGTTCCACAATTGTTTTATCAGTTAAGGGTGACCTGTCCCTTCACTCTAACATTGTTTAGACACTGAATCCGGTTGCGATGAAACCCACCATGGTACAATAGCTTGAGTAGTTTTTAGGCTGGATGGATTCGAGCTGATAAAACATCTTGCAGACGATGACAACACACGTCCACACGGTGCAAACGCTCGAGGCCAGAACCCGAAACTGCTTATAGGGCAGAGCGTACGTCCACGAGATCAGAAACACATAGTTCAGCAGCGAGACCTGCGACAGATAAAACAGAAACATCTTCAGCCTCCAGAGGACCTGAATGAGACCAGTGCATGATTTCATTAAAATACCACAAACTTTTAAAGTACAAACATCCTGAAATAATCCTTCACCTCTTTGAGAGACAGGACGATGATGTACGTGGATACCAGCTTGATGATGTGCATCTCTAGAAGCCACCAGATGAAGACCTTTAGTTTATGAAAGTACTCGAGAAACCGGAGGAACAACACTGTGAGCCGGTCCACAACCAGATGCCATTTACTCTTCAGATCTAAAGCACAAAGTCAGAAGATACTAGACTCATGTGACACCTAGAGCGAGCTTACAGACTTCTATAAGAGCAAAGAATAAAACAATAGAACAGTAAAAAAAGATCACCTGAGCTCTGATCTGAAGGCGCTTCTGGATCTGTAGCTGAGCTGGACTGCTGAAGATCCTCCTGACTGGACAGATGAGCAGAATGAATAGATAAAGACTCTTTCTTCTTGTCTTCATCCACACAATCCACCACCAGCATCTCACTGACAGAGTCTTTCTCCTGCGCTTCCTTCAGCAGAGGTTCAGGAGATGTGCTCACCATCGTAAGATCTGCCAAACTCCCGTCTGGATGAGCCAGTCTGAGAATCAACAACATCAACATCAGCACACGTTCATTTATTACAGTGACAGGTGATCGCTTACTGCAGCATGATTCTTCAAATAGAGTTTCAGATTAAGAAATTAATCTTCTGTATTATTATGTCTTACTCTGAAAAGTTTTTTTATGTAATATATTTTTTAATATAAATGTGACAACATCTAAAGAGGCTTTTCCATTAAATGAAATAATGAAAAATATAATCTATTTATAATTAACATTTAAAATGTATTTTGTTTTTACAGATGTATAGATTCATAGAAAATAAGAAAAAAACACGGATTAAGAGTATTGCTTATTGTGTTTAATATTGTTTGTGGGGGTAGTGACATTTTTGTGAATTTGTACCATAAAAGATTATTTGGTAACTTGATGTCCATAACTTCATAGTTCTGTTACAATCTAGTAATAAAACGTGGAAAAGGAACAAGCAAAAAATAGACAGATTCTGGCAAATTTTTACGATCTCTTTACGATCAACACATCTATGGAGGACCAGCCTGCCAAAATTAAAAAAATAAATATATACATGTATAAATACATCATCAAATAAATGAAATAATATGAAAATAAATAAAGGACTGAATGACTCGATAAAACAAAACAATTCGTTTTTAACGTTTTTTGATCTTAAGAAATGATGCGTTTAAAAAAACGTTGCTGTGTGCGAGTGAAACCCGCTTCTGGCAGCTTAAACAGTCACAAATGATGTGTGATGGTACGGTTGAAGTGGTGACGTAAAACAACTTGTGTGATTTAACATACATCCTCAGCTTATTTTTCATATATAAGATCTTAAATAGCTTTGATTTCAACATGGCGGCGGAGTGAAATCATTGTATGTAAGCAAGACCAACCCATCTAATTACCATGAAAAGTAAGAATAAATACAAGAATAAATCAACAAAAGTGGAAAAAATACATGCGTTTATAAATGAATATAAAAATAAATGAACTGATAAGTAAATAAATGTAAAAATAAAAGGATATGATCAAAAAAAGAATGCAAAAAATTAAAAAATGGACACAGAAAATAATAAATCAATTAAAAAACTGAAAAAAATTAAGTTAAGGTCAAAAATGGTTAAAAACAAATAATTTTGTTTTATCGAGTCATTCATTCCTTTATTTATTTTTAATTTTGGCAGGCTGGGTCCTCCATAGACATCAAGTGACACAATAAAAATGATTATTAAACTTAAATGATAATTTTATTTGACTTTCTATAACATTTGAATAGGGTTCCTCTCCAATTGAAGAATCATGCATAACTGAAAAGACAGTTTTTTTGTTTTTAACTTGGATGACATGCAGATTAAGTCAGCTCAGAATGGTTCATAAAACCTTTCAGATGAATCCGATCTTGTCAATGACACAAACCTTCAATCAGGATTATCATTTATCAGTTTAGTTTCCACAGGCAGGGTTTGAATGGAAAGCTGTGTGCATTAGCAATACAATGTCAGGAGCCCACTTGAGAGAAGCAATGCATGTGTCTTTGCCAAACATGAATAACCAAATAAACAAAACCATGAGAAATAATTCAGCAGTCTAAAAAACAGACTGTGAGTGTCATCAAAAGAGCACATCGTCCAGATGCCTCTCGCTGTGTTTAAGGGTTTTCAACGCTTGCATGATGAGGCTTCATGTCACATCGAGCTTTACCTCCCGTTTACCACACTTACTTGTTCTGTGATGAGATTTTTTGCTTGAGGCTGTTAAAGTAATTTACACAATGAAATCAAAGCAAGAAACATGTCATGTCAAAACTCAGTAAATCTAGATGTTGAGATTAAGAATGATTGATATAAAGACAGAGAGAATCAAGATTTGAGGAGAGGAACGTGCACTTTAGATCATGCTCAGAAGACACATTCCCTTCATTTTGAGGATGCCGTGGTTGGGAGAGTTATTCAGGATTCTGATGTTAGGATGTTTAATGGGACTTATCTGGATGCAGATGACAACATGAAATCAACATCAACCCCATTTACTCACTTCATGCGCGTTTTTTTCCCCAAACACGACAAGCTAAAAAATGAATGACTTTAAAAATGACCCGCCTTTTAAAATGACTTTCGTTCGGTGGTCATTAGCTCACATGAAAAAATGATGACAATTACAGAATAAAGATCTGTGAGTAGGATGCTAGAGAAATGACAAAAAACGGCGAAATGTTTTACGATACACCATTGCAGGCTCATAATCCTGATGTAGCTTTATTTTCTTAACAAACTTGGAGGATTCTTCCTAAAACTTCACTTGATTCATTTTTTAGTTATCTCATCCTTTTTTTTCTTAAATATCATTAAAAAAACAAGTTTCTGTAAGGAGTGATTGTAATCCTCCTTGACAAAAGTCCGAATCGGCTTCACCGACAACTCTGACTGGATATCTTTATACTTTGTATCATCCAATCGAATTCTAACAAATAAAACAAGTGCCGTCCTACACGGCACAAAAGTGGCATTTTACGTGGTCAAATACATGACGTTATGGACGTAAAATGGGTTGCACATGTTATTTCATGTTGACGTTAAGAGAAATGAGGTTACGATTCTTTAAACATACATTTTTCAGTCTAGTCATGACTGATGTGATGATACAACAGTAAGTGAGAAAAGAGGAAGTAGTTTTTGGTGGACTGACAAACAGGAGAGAGGGGTTAGAAATGAGGGAAGAGGCGAAACATTCTGTGTGGTTTCCAGAGAAAGAAAGTGGACACCCACCTATCCACGATCAAATAGATACGACCACTGACTTTAGTAAAGCTGTTGCATGAGAGATGGCAGGAGAAAGACGCAAGCAGATGATTGGTTAAAAGAAAAGAAACGAAACGAACAGAATAAAGATGACTCTGTCGGCGTAAAACACGAGAACTACCTTCTGCTTTAGATTCCACTGAAGGACAAATATTATGAAGAAAAGTGAAACCAAGTCATGGTGAAGTTCACCCAAAAATCATAATTCTCCAACACCTTCTGTGGTCCACGGAAACACTGTATTTTTTCGGTTTTAGGTGAGTAAATCATGACAGAATTAATATTTGTGGGTGAACTGCTCCTTTACGTTCAACAACTCTCAGTTATGTGTCAGGGTGCCAGTCTGGTTAGCTGTTGTGTGGTTGTTTTGGTGTTCACCATGTGCTTGGTTATCATTGTTGCCCCGCCCCCTCCTTTCCTTGTTTGATGATTAGTACATGCACCTGCGTTCTCTCGTTATTTTCTCCTTATCTTTCCCCTGTGTTCTCTATCCTGTGCCAGATCGTCATTTTTTCCTTGGATTTCATTACTATTTTTTGGATAATTTGTTCATTTCCCTGCATACTGAGTCCTTCCCTTTTTGAAATCCTGACATTATGTGTCTCTGTGTGAAACCGTTTGATATCCAGTGCTGTACATATGCACTTACATCTGAAAACATCTTCAACATATTTTAAGTAGATCTTAAAGCACATTGACATACAGTACATTCAAAGTCCTCATAAAAAGAAATATTCAAAGTGAAAATATTGATGGTACCTGTATATGGTGCTCTCCTCTTTGCTGACGACAGCTTTGAGATCGGTGAGCTGAAGAAAACGCTCGTGGAAGTAATGCAGGTGTAAAATACACACCAGCAGAAAGGACGTGGGGATGAAAATTTGAGTAAATAATTCAGAGAGGTTGTACTTCACCAGCCCAATGTCATTTAGTCTGCATGATGAGAAGGAGAGAGATGATGTGGATGTTAAGGAAAGGTGATTCATGTCTACTTTATTCAAACACTTGAGAGATGTCGACCTAGCGCAACATTTTTAGGCATCTAATGCAAAGGCTGTCCCAAGGCCTTTATGAGACATAACCATGGATTTACTATAGAAAGAGTGCAGTTACCCTGTTTTTAGTGGCCTGATTAACACATGTATTTGCATTATGGTGTACTATGCTTACAATAGTGGGCCAATGGTATATTTGTGGTTACTATGGTTTTACTACAAATATCATAGTTAAACTACAGTTAGGCCGTGTTCAGACTTGACTTTTTTGACAAGAAAAAGTTGACAAAGGTGCTTTTTTAGTGAAAAAAAAATGCTGGCAGCATTTGGTTACAAATAGCAGACGAACGCCATGACTTCGGAGGCAGCGTCTGTGCACGAAGGCAGCCCAGAGAAACAGATAGGCAGCGTAACGGAAGTCTATTTGAATTATAAACAGAGCGTCTTTGCAATAATTAATCACATATTTAAAAACTACAATACTAATTTCTCGCTAGAAATGCAATCAGAAGTTGTTGAAAGTGAAAATAAAACTTACATTTATACAAAACTATGCTCCACTGGGCGTTTCGGCCGCCATTTTATCTTTTCGAGCTTGACCCTTCTTGACCAATCACGTTCCTCGCATGTTGTTATGGAAACGACAGGTCTCTGTCATTGGTTAGCTGGGGAAAAGGAGCTTGACGTAGGGGCTTAATTTCAGAAAAGTTGAACTTTTTTCAACCTCAAAAGACGCTCTGAGCTCCAGAAAAAGACGCCGGCGCTGTTCAGTTCCCAACTTAATAAAAAATGACACCACGCGCTTTTTTGAGTACCAAAACAGCTGTGTTTGACGTCTATTTTTTACGGACTCTCTGGAAACATAAAGATAACTCGCCAAATTTTGTTCTGAATGAAGCGGTCGCTCTGCATTTATAACAAGCGTGTGCATGACGTAGAGAGCGTAGAAAGGATCCTGTTGGCCATGATGACTACGCGCACATCCCCAAACCCCCACCCCCAATCCCGTCACAAATTAAAATGCATTGAATTTTTGCTATTTACATAGGTGATCCCAGCGGTCAAAAAATACGGAAATCCATATTTATACGGAAAGATCACACCCCTGAAATTTGCGGGTACTATGGTTTTACTACCAAAAAACCTTAAAACTGATTACTATAGTTAAACTCAGAGGTGGAAAGTAACGAATTACATTTACTCGCGTTACTGTATTGAGTATTGTGTACTTGTACTTTTTTAAGTAGCTTTTAAAATCTGTAATTTTACTTGTACTTAAGTATGATTTGTGTGATGCATTGTACTTCGTTATATTTAAAATCACATCCGTTACTGAGTAAAACAAATGCAAACATTGCAAGGAAAAAAACGTGACCTGAAATTACTCCAGTGAATGATGGGCGTGAGAGATTTTACGTCAATACCCCTATTTAAGCAACCATTTCAGCTTCAAGACAGGATTATGGACGCTGTGCAAACTAGCATCTTATAAAAATCCTTATATGCAAGAATGTAGAGGTAAAGATAAATAATATTTGTACAAACAATGCTCGTACCCTTGTTGCATTGGTAACTAATAAGAAATTTGGACAGTTTAGTAAAAGTCAAAACAACATTGGTGCATAATGCTATATTTTAAGTGTTTAATCCCGTTTTGTAGACGCACGGTTCACTAATGTGTCTGCACCACATTTACGCAGTGTGTATGGAACCGAACTGAACAACTTCTGCTTTATTGACATATTTAAACGTGCATTATATGTCTCTCTCTTCTGTAAGGGCAAGAAAGTCACATGAATATATTCTTGCTATTTCATGCGTTTTGAAAAGCCTCACCAGCCCTGCCGTAAAAAGGGCCGTGTTGCCAGATCATATTGTTGAAAAGAAGAGCAAACAATGACAAGCCCAAAATAAACCTACACATCGGCACATTTAATAAGGCAAAAAACCACTACGCAAACTGTTCACTTTATTAACTATATAATCTATATGCAGCTTCATAAGAAAAGACTAAACAACAAATGCGAAGCTCTTAAATATAAGTAAACATGGCAACACCGCGAGAGCGCGCTGTGAAGCTCTGAACATAAACCAAACACAGTGTCTCTGTCTGTGTTTTAGTTAAAATTGCCAGGGGATTGAACATAGTCAGAAACAAATGTATAGTATAGTACAATGCAATGTAGGTCGCTTTGGATAAAAGCGTCTGCCAAATGCATTAAAAAAAAAAGTTTTTAATTTGAGTAAATTTTAAACAAGCTACTTTTTACTTTTACTTGAGTAGATTTTTTGACTGGTAATTTTACTTGTACTCAAGTAAAATCTCATCAAAGTAGTAGTACTTGAGTATATATTTTTTTACCTTTTCCACCTCTGGTTAAACTACTGTAAATCTCTGTGAGGGTGAAAACATCTGAAAGCAGTTAGCTTTGGAATCTGGAATGTATCAACAAGTTGCCAAACCGTGACTACAAAGCTAAAGTCCCAATCGATTTTGTAGATATACAAGGGTTTGCTTAAGTGTTATTTGCGTCTCATATATTTCTCCTGAGAAAAAGAGTCCAAGATTTCACAAATGAAGAGAACAGCAGAGATGTCAACAATGTGTCAAACTGAGCTCAGATTTGTCAAGTCTGCAATCAAAAGTCAATATTATTGAAGATCTCAATATGAACTCAAACATTTCTCATCAAAGTTACTCAAATCTATATTATTTGACCTCTATAAATACAATCTACATTCATTTGACACCTCCATACTCTTCATGTGTTTCAACATGTACACTTTCATTGAAAATCTCAACATTCCTCGAGGTCTTTAAAACTCACACTTCTTGTGAAATTCTCGTCATTTTAGACCAGGTGTCGATGGCGTTTTCAAACTGACAGGTGTAGATCAGGATGAGCACTAGCATGGTGTAGACCACCACGGACATCCAGAAATACTTCAAGATCCTGCGCCAATATTCATAATGAACCTGAAGAGAAGGACACCACCGCCATGATCCAATCACATTAATATCATCGTGTAAAAGTGATTGACAGGCCTTATAATCACAAGCCCCGCCCCTCATCGAAAAGCAGTACCTGATACAGGGCCACGCAGAAAAGAAACATCATCATGTAGACGATCTTGTACATGACCATTTTTCCCTCAAAGCTGACAAAGAAGAACATTCCTCCGCAGATGTAGATCCAGTATTTGACCAGCAGAGCCATCACCAGCTTCCCCATCACCTGCATCAGGTCGTTCTCATCACCCTCCTCTTGCTCATTCTCTTCATCTACAAACCAATGACGTGATTGTAAAAAACCTCCGATGGTAATGAACAGTTTAAGCTTCAGTATTGTTTTAAGCTCAACGGTAACTATTAAAAAAAACAATAAGGCACATGCGCATGTAAATACAGTAATCTGTAACTCTATTCAGAATATAGCGCTGAAATAAATGATGACCTTTCTTCTGCTCCTCTACTTTAACATCAGACAGAGGCTCGTCCTCCTTCATCTTCTCTCGTCGTTCCATCAGCGTCTGTCTGAGCAGCAGCCAGAAACTCAACTGACACAGAACCTGACAAAATACACCATTTACAAAATGCATTAGCAAAATGACACGATAAAAGACAAATGGCAATTCAACAGTTTAAATAAAATAAAATGAAAGTAATTCAGTGGCCAAAGTCATCATAAAGAAAGTCATCATAATAGGCTTCCTTAAGTTATTGTGAAAGTTGATTATGGTCATAATAAAGTTTATTAAAAGTATATAGATAACGGTTATGGTTAATTACTGTTAATGGTTCATATTTTGTGCATAATTATTAGCACAGCTAAACACATTTAATACACTTACGCTTGACAAAACAGGGATTTCACAATAATACGAATATTTCCATCATAGAAATGTAAAGCTCTGGGGTCTCATTTATAAAACTTTGCGTAGATTTAACCCTTAAAGTGTGCGCATGCACAAAAGGAAGATTTTGCATACGCACAAAACCATGCATACATCAGAATCCGGTGCATAATTCCCTTTATAAATCTCAGTCAGGGGAAGACTGTACGTATGTGTATCTCCACCCAATTTCCTCCCCGATATAACCAAATATGGATCTTATAACACCTAGTTTAACTACGCATAACCTCATCTGCATATCATTTCCATATGCATATTTCCATTCACGTGACGTCCGAGACATATGAGCCAATGGACTGCTCCACCACCGGACTGTCCACAATAATATCAAAGTGCGCACCGTTGATCATTGTTCTCACTAGCAATGTTTTATATACATTAAATATGTTTTAAAACATGAGTTCTGCAATTTAGTTTAAGTGGACCTCGCACTCGTCGCTGTAACGCGCAACATGCCACAGGAAAATGTTTAAAAGCAGCAATGCTCTAGAAATATATCTATAACTTTTAGATGTCACTTGAGTGCTTAACTCCATTAATAAGAGTGAAATTTTTAATCAAACGTGTGCATAAAAGAGAAAACCGAGTTTGAAATGATTCTGCCTGTATTATTTGGCGTCACTCACACCAGTAAAAGAATGCGTACGCACGTTGTCCCGTAGTGAACAATGTGATGGTGAGACAGCACTGATTAAATATTAAAAATTAATTATGATTTATGATTTGAATTGGATTTTACAAGAAGCAGTTTACTGTTTATGAAACAATTATCACTTAGTACATGCGCAAATAACACTGCTGGATTTAATCTTCGTGATGTATGATATAGAGTGAAATTAAATGTGTGTGAGGCATTAATACTTATAATCGTTCTTCTCACATTTGAGTTCACCAACTCGCCATCTGTGTCGCCACTTCCCCTTGTCTACAGAATGTGCGTACGCATGTGTCACAGTTTGCACATTCTCCCATCAAGTTTGTTTTTATTAGATCACAACCTTTGCGGGGATCGTGGCATTCGCACGTTTACAACCCCGTTTTGTGCATACGGAACATTTATAAATGAGATCCCTGGTCTGCCATCTCTCTGCATTGAGCATGTATGTATGTAATAAAGTTATTATAGTTTACTTAAACTACGAAACATTTCTGGTAATTGAAATTGCATAATATCAGTCTAAATATTACATAACTAAAATTACAAAAATTATTAACTGAAAAACTAAACTAAAGCTAAAACTGAAGTTAAAAGAATTCAACTTCTAGCAATATAGAAATGCACAAATAAATAATGACAAAAGAACATAAAAGAATAGCTAAAAATGTCACTAAAATAACACTCAAACTAAAAATATTATGTTATATTAAAAGCTTATTCAAAATACTAATAAAATAACTTATTATTAACAAACCTAAAACAAACCTAAAACTAAATAACTTTATTCATTTTAACGCAGAATTTTCATTTGGCAAAAAATGTTCATACAAATTAATTAAACTGAAAAAAAAGTAATGTTATTTGTCACTTGTAATGTCACCGCCAACACTGCTTATCTGTCTCAAAAAGAAAAACTTGAGCCATTTTACAGGTTGAAGTCACTAACTTTGGTGCCGAGTTCGCTGACAGGCTTGTCAGCCTTGCGGAAGAATCCAGGCACTGGTTCTATCTGCTCGAAACTCCAGATGTACTGAAGCACCAGCAGAAAGTTCCCGTAAGCCACCATGAAGGGCGAGGTCAACATGGCGTACTTCCTCCGGTCTCGCACCATCCACAGAGTGCACGACCACAGCAGAAACACGAACGTCAACCAGCTGATGTACGTTATACTCCACGCCTTGAAATAAAATAAAACATCACAAAACATGATGGCACTCTCCTCTCAAGGCTTTCCAAACACAAAAGGAGATGTTACTCATCAAAGTGTTTGGAATGGCGTGAGATGATGACCTTTGACCTCCTCACCATCATAGCGATCAGAGCACAGATGTAGCTTTGCTTCATGACGAACTTGAACACTTTTACGAGAGCTCCTGGTGGTCTGCCCTCCTCCTCTTCTTCTTCCTCCTCTTCGGTCTTCTCCTCGTCCTCCTCTTCCAGCTCATAGTTCTGAGGTTCTGAATCTAGAACATCATCTGTGTACACAACCGTCTTCTCTGTTTGGGTCAATAACACAATGTTGTCAGTATTTAGCGAAATGTTTTCCAAAATCACATATTGGATTTGCATTGAAACTTGAAATGTTTTTTGTCTCTTTACCATTATTTACATTACATGCTTATTTTATACTGTACAAATTTTCCCCCCCTTGATATTGTTTCTTTTAATTCATACTGTGCATTGACTTTGCGTGTAGTATTGTGTATTGTTTATTTTTTTATTTAATTTTTTACTCGTTTGTCCTTAATTGTGCATTTTTTACATCTTTGTCTTTCGTAAGAGGAAAGGACAAAATAATAATTGCATTGTACGTAAGTACAGATGACAATAAAGATTTTGAACCTTGAAAACATTGTGCCAATTTTTATTTTATTTTTATTCCTATATATATTTTACAACTGATTATACAAATTTATTTCAATTGGCATGACTTGACTTAATAACATCTAATAAAAAAAGAGATTGAAAAAATAAAACGGAGTAATATAATATACTATATTAATATGAATAAAATTAATTTAGATCTTTCAAACGATTATTGTTTTGAAGAATTCAGGATCATCTGCACTCATAAGATGTGAATTGCATGTCATGATTCATTTTATTTTATTTTATTTTATTGATATATAGGTTAATAAATGACTGTGTCTTACCACCAGACTCTGTGTGTTGATTTACTTTATACTGTGGGGTGGAGAATCTGTCCAGACTCACAGGTCCGTTCTCAATGGGCACGGCGGACAAACAGTCAAATGATGTTCCATTGGAGGTGACAATTACAACCTGTATAACAAACACAAAGACGAGAATTAGACAAAATTACTGATTTCTGTCCACACACAATTACAACATTTAAGATGATGCACTTGTTAACAGTACGTTACTGATGATACACATACTGAACATTTAAAGCGGAGGTAACATGCATTCTGACTTCTTTACATTGATAAACGTGCTGGCTTCTCATGCTTAACATGGTCAACTTGGCAAAAAACAAGCTGAACGTATGACGTAGTATTTCTGTGCTCGATACACTCCGCCAGGGTTCCTACAGGTTTCGGAAAGTTTTTTTCGAACATGGATTCCCATTTCGTAACAAGGGTTCTTAGTCCCTTATTGGACAATTGGACAATTATTGGACACGCGACATCCAGCGAGCGAAAGAGCAGGCGCATTAATGCCGCTTCACTCGGCTGAAGGAAGTTTAGCTATGTTTGTTTGTTCACTATGGGTGATGGATGTTATATAAACGGTGGAAATAACGCTGGATTTGGAGATCGTTTGAAACTGATAGATGGCGCGGTCCCAGTGCTAAAAGATGCCGGACATGAACTGCACACGGTAAGTGAATGTCTGTGTTTCGTTGGCAATCGGCGAGTACGGTCATAATGTAAACAATCTGAACTTGTAGTGAATCAACACTTATGCAGGGATAATGCGATGACGTGTGCTCGTGCTGTAGTTCCGTCCCCCTCCAGGAGCTTGACTTTTTCCAGAAATAATCGTACAGCTGTATCTCTCTTTTATAAGTTTGATCAAACTAAATACTCTTCGAAGATACGAAGTATGCAATACTACTGTACAGTATAGGCACTCAAGATTAATATGAGATTGGCAGAAACTGCGTGTGTTACCTCATCTTTAAGAACAAAACACGTAGCGGGACAACCACATACATATTTTATTTGTATTTAGTTTGTGTGAGATTAAAAAATATCTCATATTACCTGTTCTTTTACCAAAAATCTACTAAGATCAATGAAGACAGTGACATTGTACTGACAATAATATTAATATGAATTTGAATCCATTATAAATAAATTAATTAATGAACACATATCAGATTGGACAAAGCTTCAATCCTGGCAAATATTCCTAACAATTTACAAATAATATTTTAGCGATTTTCATATTTTATTTTTGGAAGTGTATTGAACTTCACATGTCCAAGTCACATTTCATCACAAAACATGAAATATATTTAATCAGTATTCATTAGGAGTGTAACGGTTCTCGGTAAATAATTGAACCGCACGGTTCTCCACCAATGGTTCGGCACACGGTCCAAGCGGCTCATCTTAAATCTGACGAGGCATGTATAATATGGTTCGTTAAAAATTATAATGCATAAAACAGACTGACAAAGTTCAGCTAATGTATGTTTGTCGATGGATACACATTTAATACCTACAACAAATCAAATAACGTAGACAAATTTCAATAGGATTGACGTATGCTGTAATATGACCAGTCATTTATGCTTTCATCACCCGGGTGTTGTGAGCGCGTGAGTGCAGGTGAGACCGAACAGCACATTTTGCTGTTTAAACTAAACTCATTCAAGCCTTGTCAATTTAAACATTTAAGTGCAAGATGATGCACAAGAAAACTCGCTTGCACGCTCTGAGAAGATCCGAAGCGCGCATAAGTTTCAGACATGGCGCAAATATTGAGCTGTCTTTGAAGTGCTTAAACGGACAGATTCACACACGAAGTAGGTCAACATGTCCCTCTTATCAAGTATCTTAACAAACATAGTGGGTTATGTCTTAAGTGAACGGACGAAACGGACGAAAAACAACGCATGTGTACATTATCAGTGTACTGGATCCGTTTCATTCCTCTTAAAGCGACAGCAGCATATTCCTGCTGTCTGTTCAAAGTCAAGAAAATCACTCACTGCTTGTGACTCAATAGCTTCTGTAACTTCAATTATGATTCATCTTTATTTAATTTGTACATATGCAATGTTATGTTTTATTTGATTACTTTAATCCATTTCTACCTTAAAAGGTATACATACAGTATCTTATTTCATTTTCTGTTTTGCTCTGTTGTTTTATTGGTGCTGTTACTTGTAGCTTGATTATTTGTTCGTATTTTTATTTGTCAGTAGTCCCTTTTCCCTGAACATAGCACAAATCAAACAGAACTGAAACCGTGACCTTAAAACCGTGACACAGACCGAACCGTGAGTAATTTGAACCGTTACACCCCTAGTATTCATATTAAGTATATAAGAATTATGATTTTTTTACATGAATCAAAAATATTTAATTCTCCAAATTCTCTTTATTGCAATAAAATAATTACCTTCCAGACATATTATGCAAAATTTACTTTTCATTTCATTTTCTTTTGTTTTGGGGTTGAAATGTGACCTGAGAAACTACAGTCGCTACAGTACTAAACCCAAAACCACATCACAGCACGAGCATCACAAACACACGACACAGAAAGCCAGAATCAATTTGTCTGCAGTTCAGATGTGCAAACACAGAGTTACATAAGATCTCAAACCTCTGAGGTGCTGTAAGCGTCCTGAGTGGAAATAAGCTAAAGAGAGAGAGAGAGAGAGAGAGAGAGAGAGGAGACAAAGAGAGACAGCAGACGAGGTTAGGTGAATGTATCAACGACATCAAGAGGATCAATAACATTATGCTGTTCTCTAACATCACTGCTGAGCCGAGCAAAACCGTCAGAGCACCGATAGAGACGAGAGCAGCACTTCACTGCTGAGGAGTGCAGGACGGGTTTCAATGAACCTCGCAAACATTTCTAAACTGCAGAATTAATGTGATTTTATTAGAGTAAATGCTAACATGATATCATGTTCATGTTAAAATGGACATTCACTATGTGATTATATACACATACTGTACTTGCTAAAACCTGCAATCCATAACCTTTGCCTCACTATCGTCATCTCTTTTTGAAACATAAATTGTAGATAGCTTTATTTATTTATCTTTATGAAGGTTAGTCAAATGACGTCAAAGTTTGATTCACGTTCACAATGGTAAGCTTATGATAATGATTTATAATTGGGTCAGATTTTCCAGTAAATGTCAGTTTGACGGTCAAACTGACATTTACTGGAACATCTGACCCAATTATAAATCATTATCATAAGCTTACCATAGTGAACGTGAACACACGTACTTGCTCAAAAACTGCTTATATTTCATATTTATATGTTTATATATTTGTTCATTTAACCAAAAAAACATACATATTGCAGTTTTAATAACACTATGAATACAACGGCCTGATAACAATCCTATTTTTATAGTTAGTATCACTAATGTACAAATTTGCAACATATTAGATACATTTAGAATTTTTCTAATATTTTTTCTAATTACTATAATGTTTGTTCTAAAATGTGCTGGTTTGCAGCAATGCAAAATAAAATAATAATAATATATAAGCTGTAGGTGTTGTTTTTATGTGAATTATTACGATTTATATATTCATATATTGCAATATATGTTTTAATTGAAAATCACAGTAATAAATATAAAATTTGAACTAAAATATACAAACATTTGAATTAAATGAATTCATCGTAATAAATTATGTAAAAAATGACTTCTGGATCCTGTATTTTCAATTCCTGAATTGAAATTTTGTCAAAGTGGAATTCTAAGTTTTGAATGGCAAATTGTACAGTTATTATTATTTACCAACCACGTTCCTACTTTCCTACATTAAGATGACGTAACAGATTAACATTGTCTTTTTTCTGGTCTCTCACGTTTCTTTCCTCTGTTTTCTGACGGCCTCTCCACCAAAGCAGACGCTTCCGGTCGGACGTGTGAGCCACATTGTTGCCCACGACCTCATTTCCCTCTTTCTCCTCTTTCTCCTCTTTCTCCTCCTCCTCCTCCTCCTCCTCCTCTTCATTCTCCTCCTGCTGAAAGATCAACACACACAAATACAACAACTTACAGCAAAAAAGGTTAAAGGAATAAAAAAACACTGCATGCATAAACATTGATTTCTGTTTAAAATCACACTGGCACTTCTCATGGCTCAGATTTACGGCGTCATCCTGATGGTGATAACACACTTTAATCACATCTTGAAGGCCATGAACCGATAAACTCACACATACAGTACATGGGTTTTTAAGAAGACCATGTGTATTGATTGACCCGTATATAAACCTGTGAAGCATGGATGGTGGAGGGTGATAAAATGATTGATAAAGCCGGTCATCGCTTTCTGACGGGTCAATATGACTGTTATAAAGAAATCAATACGTGAATTTAATGGATCGTTAATATTAAAAAAAGAGGTGAGGGGTCAGTAAATAAAGACATTTTTGGGGAGCTTTTCAGACTTCACACAACCAGGTTGTTTTAGCAGTCTCTAAAATCTATGGACTTCTTTAAATGTGGACGACTGAATTAGGAAAAATAAGACCAGAAACATGTTTCATGTAAACAGGCAAATTTGACGTATTGGTTACTATAAAAATAATCTATAAATAAAATCCCTGTTACTTATCCAAGTATTCATGTGTGTGCTTTAATAAAAATGCAAACGTCACTTTTACTACATTTAAACTATTCAGCCTGTAATAAAACAATTTTAATTAAATAATTAAACATGTTGAAAAATATATCCCAGCCATTAAATCCTTAATAAAATAATCCAAAACATACCTTTAAAGGAAGAACATTCCTGCTTTGGTGTTAACAAGTAACGCAAATATGAAAAATGCCTTTAAATGCTACGTATACACAAAAAACAAAGAACACACGGAAACCTACGTAATGCATTATACAAATATATTACACCCCAAATATTAGGACTTTTTAAAACCACCATCTGTAATTTTTGCCTCTCTATCGCCATCTTTGTAAAAATCCCAAAACAGCAGGTTATACTGTCTCTTTATGTGAGGTGACGTAAAAATGAAGACGAACTGACATTTCCTGCAAAAACGTATACAACTCAAATTATAAATCATTATAATCAAGTTTTGACTTATTTTGAATACATAAGTTACGTATAGTGGTTTATAATGCAGTATAAAGCTCACCACCATCATGGGGTCTTGCAGCCACAGACGGATCAAGGTGGCCAGTGTGTAGTACAGCACCAAGAGCATGATGGGATTGACAAAATGATGCCACTTCAGGCCATCATTCACAGCAAGCTTCCAGGTGGAGGAACAGTCCGTTCGAACGATGGAGGAAATACCAAACACACTGTAGAAGGAGGAAGAGATGGACAAGATCTTACTTGTTAATACACATGCGTTTTGATAAATATTTATGAAATCGTACGGTCAGTTTTTATTCATGTCAAGCTCATAGAACATTTTTGTTGCAGTTCACACACTTGCAAGGGAATGGTCACATGACTAAGGCCCATGTTAATGGAAAACAGGAAGTGATGTCGAGCGCAAAGTCAACACTGTCACTCAGCAGTGATGCAGATCAAGGCGACGTCTCTTTCATCAAATACAATTAGGCAACAATACACACACACACATGCACGCCCATACACGCACACACACACTTCATGCCAAAACTGCTTTTAAAACAAATTAACCGCTGGATTACGTTCATCAAGGAATGGAACATATTCCTTTGCATTGAAAATCACAAGAATATGAACAAAACACAAACCAGCTTCTCTAAAATGTCATTCATTCAGAATCATTTACTGCAGAATAACACAACAATGGAAATTTCACCTTCAAATAAATAAATAATAAAAACTATGGAAAGCATGGGTTTGTGACCAAAGTGTGAAACATTAAAATGTACCCTTTTAAATTTTTTGTTATTTTAATTTTATTTTAGGCATTTTAAAAAAGGGTTAAACTGCAACACACAGTAAGCTTTGCCTTCAAAACTACAAAACTGTGCAACGAAGTGCAAACCCCAAAAAAGTGTAAAACGTTCAAATATTTGAATTATTGTTTTTTTATGCATTGGACAGACATTTTTGTCCAAAGTGAAATATTTGTATGATTCAGAATATAAAAGATTTACTGTTTCTTTAAGGTATTTATCAATATTTGTGTTAAGTCAAAAAGAAGCAAAAATATTTTTTTGTTTTAAAGCAACCTCTGCTAGTTTCATGGAAAGGAAACGTCTGGGACACAGAAGAGAAGATGAACATGTACAGCTAATGTCACTTTCTTTTCTCTCTCTTTTTTACTTGTATATTTTAATATATGCTCAAAATTCCTAAAGCTCTGTTAATATCCCAATTCAAAACATTTGTATTTATTGCATTTTTTACTCTCATTGTCAATGTTTCTTAAGTACAAGTACACCGATGTAAACTCCTTAAAAAAGGTGATTCTGAACATTTCAGAAGTGTAAAAGACTAAATAATATACGGACCAAAAGAATGCGAGCTCAAATACAGTAACTCTAATATACATAGACCTTATGGACAACACGGTCTATGAATCAATATTCATGCAGAGAGTCAAGGGCTACAGAGAAGGCCGAACCAGCGTTTCATCACCTACGGATGTACAAAACCATTTACACAAAGCCTGATCTGAAAATACAGATGGAAATAACCGCTGAGGGACAACTGGTGATTAAATTCATGATTGGTTTATGGATGTGCGCAGTTATACAGATGTTCTGCTTCAAACCCCATCAAACCGTCACAAAACATCTTGATAGACGGCATCGTCCACCTGTATCATTCGGTCCTCCTAAAGGCCACAAAATACATCTAGATTTTATTGGAGAACCCCTGAAAACATTGTTATTCTTATGATAGCATGAATGGAACAAAAGCAAAGGCGCCACCACGCAAACAACATGCGGTAGATGTGCCTTATAAAACTCTTAAAACACCTCCAGCATGAAACTTTACGGTTCACATGTATTGAGCTTTTGTGGACGGGCTATTGTCAGAACAGATGGAAAACAGGATCTTTTATCTTTTGCACCTCTAAAATCATGTCTGTCTAACAGATCGGGCTGTGCTACGCTAGAGGGCATGATGGGAAATACTCATCTATTATTTATACTGAAGGGCAGATAAACATATGACATCTGACAGGGTCTAGCAGTGTTGCATAACCTTATGTGTGTTCAGAGTAAATTGTTTTGCAAATAATCTGATTCCTAATAATAATTTCCAGTCATGCTCACCTCGCAGGACCTGTAAAATGCTACAACTGTAAGAAAAATAAAAGTTTTGTTTTTTATTTAATACACAGAATGATTTAATGACACAGATGTTTACGTATGGCCCACAACACATTACATTTTTTGTAGATTTTGAAGGCATTACTAAATGATGCAAAAAGATATTTAACAGATTTGTCTTTACAAAACAAATCGATTGTATGTGAACTTCTAAACTGGATTATTTTGTACATTCAGTATTCTGTGTTGAATCTAGAAGTGTAGAGGTTTCAAAGTTATTTAGAAAAACACATAGACAGACAGACAGAGATACAAACACAGAGATGGAAAGAGAACGATTAACATACAGACACAGAGAAAGAAAGAGGGACAGACAGACAGGGACAAACATGAACAGACAGACAGACTCTCTTCCTCTACAGTGCATGTTCAATGCCTAGATAGACAGAAACCAACAGACAAACAGGGACAGAAAAAGAGACAGACAGGACAGACAGACATAAAGAGATAGACAGATAGACAGGAATATATACACAGACAGACAGACAAGCAGACAAAGACAGATAGAGAGAGAGAGACAGACACACAGATAGTGAGAGAAATACATACAGACAGACAGACAGACAGACAGGCAGACAGACGGGCAGATAGACAGAAAGACAGACAGACAGAATGACAGATAAACACACAGATAGTGAGAGACAGATAGAGAGAGACAGACACACAGATAGGGAGAGACTGACAGAAAGTCCGACAGTCAGACAGTCCGACAGACAGACAGACAGACATAGTGACATACAGAATGACAGAGATAGATAAAGAGAGAGAGAGAGAGAGAGAGAGAGAGAGAGAGAGAGAGAGAGAGAGAGAGAGACAGACACACAGATAGGGAGAGACAGACAGACAGACAGGCAGACAGACAGACAGACAGGCAGACAGGCAGAAAGACAGACAGACAGATTGATAGAATGACAGATAGACACACAGATAGTGAGAGACAGATAGAGAGAGACAGACACACAGATAGGGAGAGACAGACAGACAGACAGACAGACAGTCAGACAGACAGAAACACAGACAGACAGATAGAATGACAGATAGACACACAGATAGTGAGAGACAGATAGAGAGAGACAGACACACAGATAGGGAGAGATTGACAGAAAGTCCGACAGACAGATAGTCCGACAGACAGACAGACAGACAGACAGACAGAATGACAGAGACAGATAAAGAGAGAGAGAGACAGACACACAGATAGGGAGAGACAGACAGACAGACAGTCCGACAGGCAGAGACACACAGACAGTCTGACAGACAGCGATAGACAGACAGACAGACAGACAGGCAGAGACAGACAGACAGTCTGACAGACAGAGATAGATAGACAGACAGACAGACAGACCGACAGGCAAGCAAGCGGAGACAGACAGACAGACAGTCGGACAGGCAGGCAGGCAGAGACAGACAGGCAGTCTGACAGACAGAGATAGACAGACAGACAGACAGACAGTCTGACAGGCAGGCAGGCAGAGACAGACAGATAGTCTGACAGACAGAGATAGACCAACAGATAGACAGACAGTCCGACAGGCAGGCAGGCAGAGACAGACAAACAGTTTGACAGACAGACAGTCTGACAGACAGACAGATATAGACAGACTCACAGAAAGACAGAGACAGATATATATATATAGAGAGAGAGAGAGACAGACACACACTATCTAGATCACCCTTTATAAATAATCACGCACAATTGAATGAATCAAGATGGCCGGCGAGTGAACTGACTGGATGACATGATTGAGCGTCTCTGACCTGCTGTAGCTGTCGTTGGGTCTGATGGCCTCCTGAAGGAACTGGAACTGGTTAGAATAAAGGACGATGAGATGGCCAGCGCTGAAGATGGCCATGAGAACACACAGACAGCTGAAGAGAAGAGTGTCAAAGGTCCGGCAGAACGACCACCACGTGCACAGACCCAAAAACACAAAGAAGTAGACTGCAGACGTCAGAGAGGGAAGCATGATACCTGCAGACCAGACCGAAAAATATGTCTCAACAACAGATTAAATAAAAAAAACCTGCATTTTGGTAAATTTGGACACTGAAGTGACCTTTTGTTTGTTGACATCTTTCTGACCTGTTAATCCCAGCAGAATGGTGACCACCACTTGTCCCGCTGTTGTTATCAAGTTACCGATGATCTCTTTCACTTTACTTGCCACTCCCGCTACAATACGCAGAACCTTCATCTTTGCACTCTCCTGAACTTCCTCCTCCTCCTCTTCTTCATCCAGCCCTTCATCCTCCACCTCCTCATCCTCAGCTTCATCTTCAGCATCAAAGTCTTCATCCATGAGCATGTCATCTTCCTCCAGTTCCACCTTCTCATCGCACTCGTCCTGTGTAGGGATGACATCATTAGAGTTTCAGAAGAGTTTCAGAATTATTGACACATCTGAGACTAAGCTGAAACAAAACTGAGAACTCCATTAAATGAAAGAGCAACATCTGAGATATAACTTTGTTTTTCTGGAATATTTGATATTAAAGCTTGCGATATTCCAATCCATTTTGAACACATTCAAGTGTTTCATAACATGTTGGATCTGTTCTAGATTAACCCTGATCTCGAAACCTCTCAGATTCACACGCAATAAACAATAAACACAAACAGTGTTTTAACAGCACCATATGTACAGCCTTTAGCACACGAAACAACAGTAGCACACACGACTAAACACCAATATAACTACAGCATAAAACTATTCCATCAAACTCTCTCTTTACTACAGTTTTTATTATCACAGATGATAAAACTTTAACTTGAACTGTTTCAAAACGTATTTTATTAAACTTTTTGTTAACTCTAATCTCAAAGCAATGACATAACATAACAGCCACGTCATGTGTACTGTACGAAAATCTGCAGTTGTGTGCATCAATGCTACGAAATTTACAAATGAAATAAAAACCATTGTTACTATAGTTAAAACATGCTAACCACAAATTAACTATGGTATTCATAGTAAAACTGTGTTTATACAAAGATTATTATATTAACATGATGTGCCACTGCCGTGACAATGGATGGCGAGGAATTCAACGCTCAATATGGATGCTCTAGCGAAGAAAGCCCCGCCTTCCAGTAAAACCAGCCAATCAGTAAAGACTAATGATTCTCTGGGGCGGGGCTCTCGTGAGGCATAAGCCATCATAAAAGCGCAATTTAAGCTTAGCAAACCAAACAATATTGATAGGAAATATTCTGTTTTGCCAGCGATTTTAGAAATATCTGCCTTCACCCATTCAAGTAAATAGGACTGTGGACTAGCTATGACGTAAATAGCTGCCCATGTGCGTTACAAACATGGCCGCCGAGTGGCACAACTTCCGTAAACGGACCTTGGTTTATATAAATAGTTATCAATCTGCCATAAACAATGGATACCACATTTTTTACCATAGACGTTTTACCTGCAAAAATAATAAACAAGCGTTACTGCGCATCTGCGCTTTTGTGTCCCAAACTTAACTTCCGGTACACATCCGCAAATTAGATTATTTCTGATAACAAGCAAAAGAAATAACAGGTAAATTACATTAGCTAACAAGATAAAAGTATGTCTAGCCAGTATTATTTTGGGTAAGCAGTAGAAGAGCCGTTACTTGGCTAAACTTAAATCGACAAAGTTAGATTTTTTTAGATTTTTAGATTTTTACACGACCCATCCAACGAAATGTTTATTAAATACAATTATTATGCAATGAAATATTGGTGTAAGTTAATATTGATATACATAAAATATAAACAGTTATGTTATTAGCCACTACCCAGACCGAATCAACAAATCAATGAACTCTTGTGTGGAGAGCACATGTGCTTCGCGTTTGTATGCACACCTGCGTGTGATAAAGAGACAGTTCACCTTAAAATAAAATTCTTCCATCATTTACTCCTGTCATTTCAAACCTGTGTGACTTTCTTTCTTCTAAAAAATACAAAAGAAGATATTTTGAAGAACGTTAATAACCAAACAACACTGAACCCCATTGACTTCCACTGTATGAACACAAAACCATTTCTCAAAATATCTTCTTTTGTGTTCCACTGAAGAAAGACTCAGTAGCCATCGCACCTGTTCTTCGGCATCAAAGTCATGGTTGTCTTGGGCCATCTCCTCCGTGGGACGTTTGTGCACCAAACTTCTGCACAGCATCCAGGCCGACAGGCTCGCTATAAACATGCCGATGTCCGGGAGGAAAACCCGAATGCCATTGCCTGCGTCTGCACCGATGACACTACACAAAACACATTAATTTGTTTACTGCACACACACATACATGATAAACACAAAACACACGAGAGTGAGAATGAGGAGAAAATGAAAACAGAACAAAGACATTTGGGCTTGAAGGTATTCTTTTACATATCTATATTTTCTTGAATCGTTATGAGATGTGTTACAGGTGATCATGACTTTAACAAACAAACCTCAGAATTCCTGTTAAACCTCACAGCATCTGTGAGAAAGCACATTTCTCCGGCAGTATTTTCCACACATGTGTTGTGTGCTGGAATTCCCTGTTTTAAATGCTTCTCCACCCAGTTCAATAAAAATCAGACGTGCCCCGCAGTAAAAGACTATAAATGTTTCTCATAAAACACATACTGTGTTCTTCTGAAACTCCCACAACTGAGAAAATAAGAGCCAGAATTGTTTCTAAAAGAAACTCTCAATGCACTCAAAATAAGTTTGACTAATGCCGCTCATGTCATTATTATAAAGAAAACAAACTTGAGATTCATATTAATTTATACTACCATAAAACAGAATGACCTCACATACATTGAATGATTAACGTGGTTATGCATTATATGTATCTATTATATATTACACTGAGCCTTCTGCTGATTGAATTACCACAGGGTCCTAAAGCCGTACAAGTTAACATGAAATTCTAAAACAAAAAGTTCACAACTTTTTCACAAAATGACTCTAAAAATATTTTAGTCTCTGCTGAGATGGTAAAGGTAGAATTTAACACATTTTTAATATTTGCGTCACAAGAAAAACTTCAGATGATGCTGAACTTCACATGATGTATTTGTTAAATTCTCCTAAACATCAATGAGATTGAATGGAGAGCAAATGGAAACTTTTGCTTCCCTCTCATTCATTTCTCTTGAGAAAAAGAGTCAGAAATCTGACACATGTGTCTGTCATTAGAGTTTCAGAAGAGATGTCAACAATGTGTCAAACTGAGCTCAGATTTGACAAGTCTGCAATCAAAAGTCAATATTATTGAAGATCTCAATATGAACTCATCAAATTTACCCAAATCCAGATTACTTTATCTCTACAAAATAATCAAACAGATTAAATAATGTTCTTACTTTAAATTTTCCTTGAGTAAAGTATAATGATTCTTTTTTGAATAACTTGAAGTTTTGACTAAAACAAAGAAAAATATGAATTTGCTCCTTGTTCAGTCTACTTAATTTAAACACGTTAAATCAACACAATTGGTAGAGAAGGATCTCCAATTCCCAGCATGCTTTGCATCAGACTGCATTACGAGAGTAACTTTCAAAATATGATTATTTTATGTGTTTTTCAGTAAAGTTAAAGATTTGTGTTTAATGTTCACTTATCTTGGATATTTTGAAGAGTTTGACATATTTTTCAGTTTTGTGGTTACCATTGTTTAGTAGAGTTGCAGAAGTCAAGGGGTTTGATGTATGCATATTTAGACTAAGAAATATGTCAAATAAAGAAACTGTTTAAAAGTTTAGTTACTTTAAAAATGCAACTTTGTGTACTTATTTGTGAGTTCTGTGTCATGGCTCTGCTTCATTTAGTCATGTTTTTCTTGGTCCTGTAGCAGAGTCATGACAAAGCCTTTGGTTATGTGTGGAGAGAAACATATTATTGTCCTTTTGACAATAATATACGTTCTCTCCAGTGTCTCGTCTCTGTTCCCGCCATCTCTTTTCCTCGTTATCTTTCCCTGAGTGTTTAATTATCCACACCTGCCCCATGTCGTTATCCCTCGTTTGTCTTCCCTTTATATACCCTCATGTTTCTTTGTCCTGTGCTCGTATATTGCATTGTGTTTGTGTTCATGTTCTCACCCGTGTTCCTGTTCCTTGCCCTGTTCCTTGCCCTGTTCCTTGCCCTGTTCCTTGCCCTGTTCGTGGTTTGTGAGTTTTGTGCCTTGTATTATTTAAGACGTTTGGTCGTGTCCTTTAGTTTAGTTTATTGTTCTTGTTTTCATTTTGCCCCCCGTGGGAAGTCTTTTGTTTTATATTTCTTAGTTCTGTTTTCCCCCATTGTGGGTGTTTTTGTTCTGTTTTTGTTTTTTGTATAATAAATATATCTGTTAACCCTTTCACTGCCTGCCTGCGCTTGGGTTCTTCTGCCAATCCTTGACAGAATATACGAGCCATCCCAGAACCCAGCAGGCAGCGGTATGAACACTGGACGGTCCCACCTAGCTCGCCGCCTCTGCGGACTTCGCCAGGGAAGCGAGAGTGTGGACGAGTATATGGGGAGGTTCTTTGATGTCGCCGAGAATGGCGTCTTTGGGGAGGAGGAGCTGGCAGTGCTGTTCAACTCCGGTCTCAGGAATCCACTCTCAAGGGCGGAGATGAGGGCGTTGAGGCCGTTGGACTTCGACGCCGTGTGGCTGTCCGCCCCAGGGCGGTCGGAGTCCACGGTCTCAACAAGTGCCCGCTACCCATCTCCGTTGGTCACGATCCCTGAGGGTGGTTCCCTGCAGATCGGGGTTGTGGGTATTGCCACACCATCCCCCTCACTCTCGGCAGCCTCTCCACCGTCCACCAGCCTCGTGGGCAAGCGGGGGAGGCGAGCTTCCTGGGGGTCCACCTCCGAGGAGTCCCAGCCGGAACCAGCCATGCCTCCTACATTCTTCCTTCAGCCGACCTCCAGGCGGGTGGCTCGGCTGAAGAATAAGAGGCAGCGGCGGGCAGCGCGGGCTCTTTCCAAGCCGGCGTCCAGTCCGGTGCAGCCGGCGTCCAGTCCGGTGCAGCCGGCGTCCAGTCCGGTGGTGCTGCCGGCGTCCAGTCCGGTGCACCCGATGCCCAGTCCGGTGTCCAGTGACATGTCTAGTGTCGAGTCCAGTCCGGTGCAGCCGGCGATCCAGCCGGCGTCCAGTCTTGTGTCCAGTCTTGTGTCCAGTCCTGTGTCCAGTCCTGTGTCTAGTCATCTGTCCAGGCCGATGTCCAGTCTTGTGTCCAGCCCTGTGTCCAGTCTTGTGTCCAGCCCTGTGTCCAGTCCGGTGTTCCAGCCGGCGTCCAGTCCGGTGATCCAGCCGGCGTCCAGTCCGGTGATCCAGCCGGCGTCCAGTCCAGCAGAAAGTTCTGCTTACTTAAACCAAGAACCTCTAAAACTCGAGTTGCCTTAATTTTTTTCAGTATTGCCAACTTATCCTTTTTACACCACCAAGCTCTTCATTGATTTCAACAATTACACTATCATTTCTGTTTTTATTTCTTGCAAACAATTTTAAGGAGAAACATCTAAGACTGAGTTGAGACTTAAATGAAACACGACTTATTGAAATGTGTGGCAAATGGATACCAACATACATTCCACTTACTACAAAAGGCGAGATCCACATCAAGTTTCTCGGACTTAAATTAACCGTTTACAATAAACAAGTCTTGTTGTCATATTGCAAAATGCCAAGCAACTGTTTCCAGGCCAAAAACAAAGTATCACGTTCTCAAAATAAAGCCCAATATTCCCATTAGCCGTAACCTAACTTCCAATGTCCTCCGTGTTAACGAAACACACCCACTATCTTACGATCTGTAGAAGTATAATGTACACACCCAAACATCCACTTCACCCAATTTCTGCCCAACGTCCAGCTTTTAGTCAATTTTGAACCTCGGTTTTACTCATTTCCCATGATTCCCTGTCAGAGCGACCTGCGCCGGGCATGAGTGCACGGTTATGTGACGGATAGATGCCTACACTCAACTAACAGGTCAATTAGGAACATAAACAGTTTACAAGCCAGCTTCCTGCCACTTACAGTGAATCAAGCCATCCGACCACGGCTGCTTGGAAAATGTGCCGGTCGGCGATTCCCGTACTCAGAAAACCGCAGCCAATAGAATTACGGCGGCGTGCGGACATCAAGGTAGGCTTTGAAAAATTGGCCTGTCAGGACCGGGTCACGTTTAATCGGGTTTAGCGTTCATCACGGAAAACCGCCAGTTTGGACGTTGGAGTTTGGAGCCACAGCGGGAGACGGGCAGACACTGATGTAAGTGGACTGTAATATTATCCGGCTCTGTCAGCGGAGGAAAACACATCCCTCTTACAGCGTGTGTCTGCTTTTACACGTTTTTAAGTGATACGGTGTGTTCGGAATACCACAAGTACCAAAGGTCTAAGCAACCGTGACGGCAACATCCGGAACGTTGAGGTCACAAATTATTTTTCAAGTTACCAAATACAACTCAGACAATATAAAGACATTACAATAATGTGATATTAAACACAACAGAGAACTCCACCAAATCTGCGGAGACATCAAAGAGCAGCATTTGAACATTAAAGGTCTTTGGCCTAGGAATCAATGAGTTGTTTTATGTCCAAATCACTGGGCAATACAAATGTCTTTTCCACCTAAAGCTTGAATATAAAACTAAATCAATACTCTTTCACAGTGATGCTGGAGGTTTTGTGTCCTGCTATAAAAAAAAGTGGCTGTAAAAATATTTAGTGGAGTAAAACCTTTTCATTTAAAAAAATTCGTAAAACATTTCCCAGGCAATTTATACGCAAGCTTGTGTTTAAAACGAAGAGTTTAGGACTCACCTCTCAAAGCCGATCTGCCGTATCGATTTCTCCCACACTGAACCTGGTAAATAGAAAAGATAAAGGTTTACTACCTATTGTACTGCATTTTCCACCACATCGGCTTTGAAGGAACAGAGTAATTTAGTTTTTAACAGCCTGCGGTGCAGGAGCTCGTAAAACTACAACAAAAGCCAAATTGATTTTCTTTGCCATTTAGGTAGTTTCTGCAGAACACATAAATAAATGTGTCTAGCAATCAATAATGTGATAATACGTCTTATCTTTAATATAGCAGGTGATTTTCTTTCAAGAGAAGTCATCTTCTACTTCAGCTTTCAGGTGTCTTTCATCACTTCTTACATTCTGCTGATTTGAGTTTGACTGTGACCCTACACCAAACCAGTCTTATGGGTCAATTTTTCGAAATTTAGATTTATACATCATCTGAAACCTGAATAAATAAGCTTTCCATTGATGTGTGGTTTGTTAGGATATGACAATATTTGGCCGAGATACAGAATCTGAGGGTGCAAAAAATCGAAATATTGAGAAAATCGCCTTTGAAGTTGTTTATCAGAGGCACTGTAGAAGGCCGTTGCTACGAAGAAGCAGGTTTGTTTTAACTCTCTCCTTTGGCTTACCGCTGTAATGATGTTGTAGAGTGCATCTTTAAGAAAACTAAATTAGAGTTATTTCGTACAGCATGGAAGGATAGTATTCGAAAATACAGGAAAGCCCTAAAAACTTCTAGATCCGCCTACTTTTCATCACTAATAGAAGAAAACCAGCACAACCCTAGGTTTTTATTTAACACAGTGGCTAAATTAAAGAGTACATTCCTTGAGATCATAAAAAATACATTTCATGAAGTGTTTAATTTTGCCGTGTTTGAATGTAAGCAATCTGCCAAGTTGTAAATCCGAAGGTGAACGAATAACAAAGTTATTAGCTTATAAAAAAGGTAATCGACTCTGAATCACGCGAACAAGCCATGACCTGTCCGAATCTTTAACCACAATGTACCTACGTCACTAGAAAAATCCCCGCCTACTGACTGCGAAAACTTAACTCTCTCCTCCCCAAACACTGTACTAGCTCGTTCGTGACGTGTGCATCATGTCTAAGAGAAGCTGTGTTCTATGTAGTGAAACTAAGTCAGTCTTATTTTCACTACCAAAGGAAGAACTTCTGAGGAAAAAATGGTTACTATTTATTTTTCAAACGACACCAAAGGAGTATAAACCGAACGTTTTACTTTGCGCGCGTCATTTTACCGAAGATTGCTTCATCAATCTTGGCGCCTTTACTGCAGGATACATTAAACGTCTTTCCTTAAAAGATGTTGCAATACCAACTTTATTTGGACCTGTAAGCTCCACCGAATCACAACCTGTAAGTGTGACTCTTTATTTTTGTCTTTACTTAAAATTAAATTTGTGTGACGTTATCTCATGTCTGTGTTTAGCTAACGTTACCGTTATTTTTGGGGTTGTTACTGTTTGTTTACCTAACGTTAGCTATAAACTCGTTGCGCTAATGTAAGTGTTCAACCATATTAACTCGCAAAGTCTTTATTTCAAGAACTGCGTGGTGTACTATAGTTATAATAACATCTGAAGATACGAACACCGTACACTGTATGCCGTGATAACTAACTGTTACAAGAGAAGTGTCTAAAACAGTCCTTTTTCTTACTGGCATCTGTATAAGGATTAAAGAATGATTCGTCAGACTCGGGCTCGAACTGGTAAGGTAAAATCGACGCCATCTCTCTCTATACACTGTTAATATCCAACCACCTGCAAACCGTAATACAGCAGTAATGATAGGCGGTCCATTTGCGACACATGCTGAACGCGTTTGACCAATCACAGCAGACTAGACCATTTGACCAATCACAGCAGACTAGACCATCTGACCAATCACAGCAGACTACACTATCTGACCAATCAGATCAGACTACGCTGGCGGAAAGGCGGAGATTACACAGATGAATCGCGGAACGAATCATTTGAGAGTCAGTCAAGAAGTAAGGTAATAAAAACTGCTTATTATTACGAAATAATAGTATTTTTACATCATGTATGTACATAAACTTGTTGTCGGACACCCCATAAACCAAAATAAGCCCTTAAAAATATTGAGGAATGTACTCTTTAACAAAAAATAAATCGTCAGTGACTTCTGATCCGGTATATCAGCATAACAGTGATGAATTTATGAACTATTTCACAAATAAAATCCAAGATATTAGAGAAAAAATTATAACAATGCAATCAGAAGTGAAACCCGCTGAACAAACTAACTACAGCGCCCTTAAGGAGAAAATGCTATTATTTTATACTGTAGATCACGATGAGCTGTCTAAAATCATTAGATCATCTAAATCAAGAACATGCATGCTAGACCCTATACCTACAAATCTACTGAAAGAGATGCTCCTAGAAATTATATATACTCTTCTTAGTATTATTAACTCATCTCTGACATTAGGACATGTGCCTAAAGCACATAAGGTGGCTGTTATAAGGTCCCTTGTCAAAAAACCCCAACTCGACCCTAGAGAACTAAGGAACTACAGGCCTATATCGAATCTACCTTTCATATCTAAAGTTCTGTAAAAAGTAGTTTCAACTCAATTATGCTCCTTCCTCCAAAGGAATGACATCAATGAAGAATTCCAGTCTGGATTTAGAGCATGTCACAGTACAGAGACTGCTTTGATCAGAGTTACAAATGATCTGCTATTGGCGTCTGATCAAGGTTGTATCTCGTTATTGGTGCTGTTAGACCTTAGTGCTGCATTCGACACCATTGACCACAGCACACTCCTACATAGACTCGAAAATTACGTCGGCATTAAAGGAATAGCTTTGAAATGGTTTAAATCTTATTTATCCGACCGTTTTCAATTTGTAGCAATAAACAATGAGCTGTCACGCAAATCGCACGTCCAGTATGGTGTACCAACAGGGCTCAGTCTTAGGGCCTCTGCTCTTCGCAATATACATGCTACCTCTAGAATATATAATAAAGCGACATGGAGTTAGCTTTGACTGTTATGCTGATGATACTCAACTTTATGTTTCCTCGAAGCCTCATGAAACATCGAATAATGGAATGCATAGTCGATATAAAAAAACTGGATGAGTAACAACTTGTTATTACTGAACTCGGTTCACTTGTGTTACTTATTGGACCGAAAACTGCTATACGTAACAACCAAGAATACTGTTTAACTATTGACGGATGTTCCATAAAACCCTCGTCGTCAGCTAAGAATCTTGGTGTTCTATTCGATAGTAATCTGTCATTTGAGAGCCATGTCGCCAACACCTGTAAAATTGCGTTTTTCCATCTTAACAATATATCTAAACTACATCATATGCTGTCAATGTCAGATGCAGAGAAGTTAATCCATGCATTCATGACACCAAGACTAGATTACTGTAATGCACTGTTAGGTGGTTGCCCTGCAGGCTTATTACAAAAACTCCAACTGGTCCAAAACGCGGCAGCTCGAGTTCTTACACGTACAAAAAAGTATGAACATATTAGCCCGGTTCTGTCAACCTTGCACTGGTTACCTATAAAGCATCGCATTAACTTTAAAATCTTGCTTATTACCTATAAAGCCCTACATGGTTTAGCTCCTCAGTACTTGAGTGAACTCCTCTTGTATTACAATCCTTCACGTGCATTACGCTCTCAGGCGTCCTGTCTGTTGGTAATACCTAGAATTTCAAAATCAAGTGCAGGTGGTAGATCCTTTTCCTATCTAGCGCCTAAACTTTGGAATAGTCTTCCCTGCACTGTCCGGGAGGCAGACACACTCTGTCAGTTTAAATCTATAGACTAAAGACGGATCTTTTTAATCTTGCATACACTACTCTTCCATAATATAAATCCTCTGAGGGTTTAGGCTGCATTAGTTAGATCAACCGGTACCAAAAACACAACAAAAGAGTGCAGAACAGTACTCTACTCTCAGATGTCTTGTCTCATTGTTCCAATGTTACCACAGCGAGCAGGATGCAGTTCATGGCCAGACCTGATGGTAGAGCGGAGAATGGGAAGCGGCGACATGACAAGAGCTGAGATGATAGAGCTGGATAAAGAAGGACGCGGTCACCTGACACGTCTTAACCACAAAATGTCAAATGCTATTAGATTATTAATGATAATCTTAAAACTATAATTTACCTTATTAGGAAGTTTATTTATTTTTTATTTAGCCTTGTTGTGCAAGCACTGTCGAGCTTGTGCAAAGGCAGCAGCTTTTGCCAGAGGGGAACTGGAATCCTTTGGTTGGGCCTGGGTTCTCCTGAGTTTTTTTTTCTTGATTAGAGTTTTGGGTTCCTCGCCACCGTTTGCATACTGTTTTTTGCACTATTTGCCTGGCCGGGGGACTGCTTTAGAATTTTAAAGTTTTACTTAATTAATATTGCATATAGGAATTTATAGTCTGTTATATTTGACCTGTGCTTCTCTCTCCTTTATCTTAAATGTGTGCTCTCACTGTGCGTGCTTGCATGGCTGTGTGTGTGCGTGCGTGTCTGTGTGTATGTGTGCATATTTGTCTGTGTACGTGTGTGTGTGCATGTGCATCCGTGTGTCTGCGCGTCCGTGCGTGTGTGTCTATGTCTATGTGTGTTAGTACGTGTGCATATTGTGTGTGTGGAGTGTTATGTATGTGGGTATATCTGTCTTCTGTGTTTTCACCTTTTTCTTGTTTTTACAGGTACAACTTTAATTGTTTTGCTTATAGTCAATATGTCTTATGTACAGCTGCTTTGTAACAATGAAAATTGTAAAAAGCGCTATATAAATAAAGTTGAGTTGAGTTGAGTTGAGTTGAGTTGAGTTGAGTTGAGTAGAGAGTAGATGAACCCAAAAGCTGAAATTCTAAACTTTACATATACGTAGATACCAAACTTGAGTGGGTAATTCCCCACTCAAAGAGTTAAAAGCATCGAGCAAACTTTATATCCTAATGATTTTTGGCATAAAAGAAAAATCGACCATTTTGACCCATACAATGTTTTGTTGGCTTTTGCCACAAATATTTCCATGCTACTTAAAGCGACAACGAGCAACTTTTTGACCTTAAAATAATGTCTCTAAAATTATTTAAGTGGTAGGTCAACTTTTAAATGGATGAATTTTACTGCCGTTGCTACCTAAGCAGCCTCCTATCGGCTGAAATTGCACTTGTAACTTTAGTGTTCGGACCGGTACAAGCCCCGCCTATCCCCTGCTTTACGGCATACATCACATTTTACTCGTAGCCTGGGAGAAGTTAGCGAACAGCAGAGCTAACAGTAAGATGAAACGAACCAAAACATCACCATGGCAGAGCCAGCCAAAAAAACCAAAGAGGGTTTTGTCGGAGGAAGCAAAGAAAAGAAAGCGAGAGAGTGATCGGACACGAGGCCGGTAACGAATCAATATCGGACGGGCTTACACTTGGTGGTGCGAGCAGCAAGAGGCAATGGGTTGCAAAACGGATGGAGACCTAGCAGTCCTGCTCCTGGATTTGTAAGTGTTATATGTACATTTTTTGTTACTGTCCTGTACTTTTGAACGTATTTGTTATTAGTCTGTGTCATTGGCGCACCACCGGTTCACACTAGCTGAGAGATAATATATGGTTGCCGGTGTTGATAGCTAGCATGTTGTCGTGTCTCGTCATGAATGTGTGTAGTGCTTGTAAATGAAAACTAAAAAAACACAATAAACGCGTTGTGGTAAAAAGTAGCAGATTCTTTAGTTCAGACCAGTAAACCACGTAAATGTTGAACAGTTCAGTCGTTGAGTAGGCTAATATTGTCATTATATATATATACATGCTATGCGCTGTTTTCATAGCTTAGCTGGGTCCGCCTGGTCCGTCGGCTTTATAAACAAACTCATGCGTATTGAGCTGCCAGCGGGAAATCTTTGCGACAGTTTTTATGACACTGTAAACAGACAGTTCCTCTTATCAACCACGTGGGCAACAGTGAGCAGAAGTTGCTCGTTGTCACTTTAAGATTGGTTTTGTGGTTCAGGGTCAAGTATGATATCAATTACATTGAGACAAGTTTCTAAACATCATTCCAGTTCCCCCATCTGTCGATCTAGAATGTTCCAGATTACATAAATGTTTAACAAAATGTTAATGCTCTCTTTCATTTGTAAATCTCTTTGGATAAAGAATCTGTTAAACAGGGGCGTGTCCAGGATTTTATACTATACATTGGATGGCAAAGAGGGACAAGAGCACAATGAGAGGTGGCAACACCTAAACATGTAAATCTTCATTTTTGCAGTTGCATTGTCAGGATTAGGAATATTGTGGATTTTGAGTATGGTTTGCATCATCTATATGATTAGCCAAAAAAAAGCAAAATCTACTTTTTTATTTAATTTTTGCCTGTTTTGCCTACGGTACATTTAAGATGCAGAGGGTTAAGATGATGATAACTTCTTTCAAAAAATATGTGTATATTACATAAGTACCCAAGTCATGACAGTAAGGTCAGTGTTGGGGTGGCAACTGGGGTGGCAAAGCTCATTTTCAGGGGTGAAACCTTGTGGACACGCCACTGCTGCTAAATAAATAAATGTAATGTAAATAAACATCAGTGGATTGTAAAATGGGATTAATAAAGATGTGCACACTGTGTGATTTAAAATAGTTTTTTACAATTGTTCCGTATCAGACTCTATACAGTATATGAACATACACTGTGGGATCTCATATGAAAGTTATGACTTAATAAACATGGAGTTTAGACTTTTACATAATAGGTTAAAGTAGGAGACGCCAGAGTGCAGGACTGTGACTCAAAACTTCTAACAGAATGCTATCGAAAGAAAATCTGATTGCACTGATTACACAGGGGTTTGGGTTGTGGCTTTATTATTGCTTTTTAATTTAATAATAAACACCTATTAAAATAAAATAAATCATACAAATACAAATAAATATATAATATAAATATACATAAAACAATAAATAAAATATAATAATTTAGTATAATTCATATCGTACACATTTATATGAATTAGTCACCTCTTAAAGGACCCATTGGATGAAAGTCAATTTTTTTCTGTGTTTAAGTGCTATAATCGATTCCCCGGTGCATCTAGCAACCCAGAAAACGTGAAAAACAAGATCCCAGTAACTTTGTTTTGGTAAGCCTTTCTCTGCAAGCATGTGAAAAATCGAGCCATTCAGATTTCGCTCCTGATGTGACGTAGACGCAGGCTCTTATAATAATATTACCGCCCCTTAATCTACTCAATTCCACCCACGGCGCTGCCGCCATTGTTGTTATCACAAGCAACAGCAGTGTACGTGACGCCATGGCTAAAGTTCGTGGACAGCATGCAATGTAGTCGCTGACCTCGGAAGAGACAGGAGTGGATTTATTTTATTTTTAGGGGAAATCCCTCAGAAACCATAAGTAAAAACCTGTTTGTTTGCGCGAATCACTTCAAGCCGGAGTACTTTATCAACCTGGGACAGTACAAACAGGATTAGGTTCAAAGTTATTCCTCAAGAGGGATCGAGACCAACTGAACGAGACAAAGCTGCCGATGTAAGTAATATTTATCAACAGTCTGAGTTGACGTACATGTACAGTATATATAGGAGGATAAATTGGCATACGATAGCGAAGGGAGCTAAGTCAGTCACGGGCTAAATAGAACATTCAAAGCCAGTGTTAAACTTACTCTATATTTACAGTATATGTTATTTGGCAAATGGGCACTTGGAGTTTAGCTGTATGTATGTTAATATGTTCAGCTGCGGCAAGCTGTTTGTTTTGCTAATGAACGTTTCGGTTTGTGTCACGGTTTCGGTTTGGTTCGGTTTGTGCTATGTTCAGGGAAAAGGGACTACTGACAAATAAAAATAAGAACAAATAATCAAGCTACAAGTAACAGCACCAATAAAACAACAGAGCAAAGCAAAGCAGAAAATAAAATAAGATACTGTATGTATACCTCTTAAGGTAGAAATGGATTAAAGTAATCAAATAAAACATAACATTGCATATGTACAAATGAAATAAAGATGAATCATAATTGAAGTTACAGAAGCTATTGAGTCACAAGCAGTGAGTGATTTCCTTGACTTTTAACAGACAGCAGGAATATGCTGCTGTTGCTTTAAGAGGAATGTAACAGATCCAGTACACTGATACTGTGCACATGCGTTGTTTTTCGCCTGTTTCGTCCATTCTCTTAAGACATAACCTACTATGTTTGTTAAGATACTCGACAACACATGTTGACCAGTGTTGGGGACCGTTACTTTTAAAAGTAACTAGTTACAATATCGAGTTACTCTATAAAAAAGTGTCATGGTTCTGCCCCACCTTGTCTTGCTTCTCTTGACCTAGTGGCAGAACCATGATAGTACCTCTTGTTTTATGTGGAGAGTGACGTTTTGTCCCTGTTGGTCTTCCACTCTCCGGTGTGGTGTCTCTGTTCCCGCCCTTTCGTCTCCTCGTTATTGTTTGTTAATTAGTTCATGCCCCGCACCTGCTTCCTCTTGATTTGTCCCCTTTATAAGGTCCCTGTGTTTTCTGTCCTGTGCTGGATCATTGTTCTGTTGCGTCGTGTTTGTCTTTGTGGTGAGTTCTTGTTGTGTAGTTAGTTTAGTTTACAGTGGTCATGTCAAATGTTATTATTTCTAGTCTAGTTAGTCCCTGTCCGTGTTGCTATGTTTTGTTATGTTCCCCCACGTGGGTCTTTGTTTTGTATTTTTTAATTATTATTAAAGTCTGTCTTGTTAACCCCTTACCCGCTGTCTGCACTTGGGTCCTCTGTCCTTGTCTCCGTGTCTCACCCCGAGACTCATGACAAAAAGTAACTAAATACAGTACTTGAGTACTTTTTGTGGAAAGTAACTGAACTTTGCGTTACTTTTGCGTTACTATTTCTCACCTAATTGATGCTCATGCTTTTCCAGACTTTGCTGTTCTTTAGTGTTTAACACTGCAATTCATTTAACAATCCTATATAGTCTATAACACACCTTTATTTTCTTTAAAAAACACATTTCAAATATTTTCTGACCAGTAGTCCTCCACCTCATCAGAGCTCTGCCTACTGTTGACACTGCTAACTTCGGTGTCACTCTCCATATTTATTGTGTTTTGACAGCGTGGCTAGTTGCACAAGATGGCGCCGGTGAGCTTTTGGGATGGCAGAGTAGTTTCCAGTCGTATAACACTGTGTGGGAAAAGGAGGTTTTTTGGCCGGTGTTTTTTTTTTTTAGATTTAAAAAGTAATATATAAGCGATATGACAGATCCTCTTTGCATTGCTGAGCACTTCGTTGAGCCAAAACAACTCGATAGTGTTATACGAAATTATGATTAATCTAATATATAATATATTACTAATAATATATAATATTATTTTGAAGGGAAAATGACATTTAACATATTATGTTGTATATATGCTGGTATTTGGTGAGGAGACTAACAGATGACAGTTGTTTTCTCTCTTTCTCCCGTGCTCCGCCCACTCCCCAACCCTTCTTCTAACAGTGACCATGCCCATTTAAATCTGCAGATCTGTCTGTGCGTGCAGCGCCACAAACAGTCGAACACAGCTTATGCTTACATTCACGAGGCATGAGACCATTGATTGCTGTTGCCTTTCATGACTCGCGCTAATTTCGCGATCTGAAAGTTGTCTATTGAGCATGACCGGCATTTGCAGGCACTTTGTCCAAGGTGGCGAGTGCGGCCACACTATAGCTCCACATCTGAGCTCTCGCCTCCCATCGCTGTGTCAAGGGTTGCCAGATTTGTGTAACAAAAACGAAGCCGGAACACTGCAGACATGGCAACAATGCCTATGTCTGACTAGCGACTGTTTTTGCGCAAGCATGAGCGATCATGTCTACACTACTTTTAATTCAGAATTTCACTTCTGCAGTTTAAAAAATATTCATATAAAATCAATGATTAGACTGAAAAGTAACTCGAGTTTCTTGAAAAACAAAGTAACTCGAGTATTGATATGTAAATTAATAAAGTAACTGCGTTACCTTACTCGTTACTTTAAAAAGTACTCTGATTACGTAATGCACGTTACTTGTAACGTGTTACCCCCAACACTGATGTTGACCTACTTCGTGTGTGAATTTGTCCATTTAAGCGCTTCAAAGACAACTCAATATTTGCGCCATGTCTGAGACTTTACTTGTGCGCGCTTCGGATCTTCTCACAGTGCGCAAGCGAGTTTTCTTCTGCATCATCTTGCACTTAAATGTTTAAATTGGCAAGGCTTGAATGAGTGTAGTTTAAACAGCAACATGTGCTGTTCAGGTCTCACCTGCACTCGCGCGCTCACAACACCCGGGTGATGAAAGCATAAATGACTGTACAGCATACGTCAATCCTATTGAAATTTGTCTACGTTATTTTATTTGTTGTAGGTATTAAATGTGTATCCATCGACAAACATGCATTAGCTGAACTTTGTCTGTTTTACGCATTATCATTTTTAATGAACCACATTATAAATGCGTCGTCAGATTTAAGATGAGCTGAACCGTGCGGTTCAATTTTTTACCGAGAACCGTTACACCCCTAATACACGCACAACGTGAGCGCTGTTTGCTATGACCGATTTTTGAGTCTCAGGACGAATGATTTGAGACGTTTAAAACGAAACTAACCGCAGAGGAGTTCAGGAAACATAATTTAACCATTGCCATGGCAGTACTACATGTGTGTTGTGTTGACACGCCGGACAGAAGGGGGTGGGGTGCGCTGTAACTCATTATCATTTAAAGAGACATGCACCAAAACGGGTTGCTGTGAGCATAGCTGTTTTTGACGAGGCAAAGGGGGTTTTGTTTACACAGCCAGAGTGTTTTTAAGCAAAATATGTTCCAGACATTTCATGAAGACCCTAATAAATCATACCAACTTGTTGAAAGTGCTCATTTGATGAGTCCTTTAAAACAGTTGGATTGGATTGTAAATCGCTTTTTAGGGCTGCACGATTATTTTGCTCAAAATTTTAATCACGATTAATAAACACGATTATTTTGTCAGTTCAGAACTTTGGTTTTTTATTTCACTTCAGCATGTTTATTAGGCCTATACTTTACAGCCAATGAATATGTTATAATCTGCTGTCATTGAACTTCTTCAACACCGTATTTCAAAACACACAATCAATCATCTAAACACTTCACCACAAAAATGTACATTTTCTGACCTTCGGAATGAAACCTTGCTACTCCATTTTGAATTTCTTGTTTTCTTTTTATAAATCATTACTATAGGTCACCCTAAATGTTTGTCATGGGTTTTGCAAAAAAGTATAAAAATAGTACAAATGCAGTGAAAAAATGTTGTGCTTTTTATTTCCTGTAAAGTGGCACTTTAAAAGATACAAGCTTTGCGATGATTTTCTGATCTTATCGGGAGTTTTGTGCTTGCTTTTAAAATATTATCATAACAATTATGCTCAGTTAATTGTGGGAAGCATAAATCGCGATCAAAATACGATTAATCGTGCAGGCTGCACGATTAATCGGATTTGAATCGTGATTACGATTACTGAATAAAAGCATTTGCCAAAATGCATAAATGTAAATCACTAGAAAGTAATTCTGTAATCACTGTAACGCTTATCACAACAGTGTCGTCTATTGTAGATCTAATGCGTGAAAATCCACTTCATCACTACTGTCTGTATTAGTTACAGTAACGACAAATCAATATTTCAGACTGTGTTTTTAGTAAATTAGGAGAGTAATGAGGTATTGAATAACCCTTGAGACTGAGGTCCTGTTACACACACACACTTCACAGATACAGATCCACTCCATTGAGCACTCAATATTTGCTCTACAACCAAATCACAGTAAATGACTCTTAACAGACTTACTGACAGCACATTTGTGCATATATATTGTAAACCACTATATTTAGAAATGATAAAAAACACAGCACATATTACAGATTTCTCCAAGACACACACTGGAACAAATGGATTTCATTGTTTCCAAGACGTCCATTAAAGAGGATCGAAGCCTGTTAAAAGTCAGTGTCAAGACCCTGAAACAGAATGATTTCTAAGCACCATTATCATCAGGAATGTGACTAACAATTCGTGATGAAATGATGTCAGAGATTATGGTCACGGTATCTTCACGCGGTCGGTTTGGGATGGACGGATGTATTTACTAACAGTTGTTCTGGAATCATCCTGTAGAAATAACCGCAGAAGTGTTGACGTGTCTGGAGCAGTTGAACATGACATCTGCATATCTATGTCTGTGTATAGAATATGTACATACTAACTTGTACTCTGTTAACTTGTATTCTGACGGACAAGAACAGTGTATTTAAAGACATAATAGTTATTTACATTACCGCCTACTTTTCTGCCTGTCTTAAGCTGTGGAAAGCATTAAGAAAGAATGCTTTTTCAGGAACCTAAACATAAGAAAGTGTAAATAATTGTGGATGACATGAACAAGGTGCGTCTGATCTTTTCAAGACAACAACCGGAGATCAAAGACATCTAAGATTTCCCATGAGTCTAGAAAAGCTATTTTTAAAGCTAAACCCCTTTTCCAACACATACAACATGAACTGTGTTTAAAACTAAGGATACAAAATACGTATATGAATTGAAGTACAAAGAAAAAATATTTTTTAGCTGATGTTGAATGTTGTGAATGTCTGTCAGTATAATATAGTGTTTATTCATCTCCTTTTCTGGTCCACAATTCACATGAAGTGATGATAAAACGTCTGCGCTCAGCAGAAAGCAGCGATGCTTGAGATCAATGGAGAGATGCAGATCTCACTTTCATCTCAGAGGTCAGTGACCCCCGTGTAGATAGTATAGATCTAACAGCACCATTACATTCCCCTGCAATATCAACCCATATTCCTTCAGTTTCAATGTGAAATTTACAGATCATGTTTCACCACAAAATCAAATTATAGGAACAATTAGATTTCTTTTTTGCTTTACTGTAAAGACCAGAAAATAATACAGCATTGAATATCATCCCGCATGTACACATTCACCCCAAAATAAAATTCTTTCATCATTTATTCACCTTCATGTCATTTCAAATCTGTATGACTTTTTTTCTTCAGCAAAACACAAAAGAAGATATTTTGAAGAATGTCGATAACCAAACATCATTGAACCCCATTGACTTTCATTATATGAACACAAAACCTTTCTCAAAATATCTTCTTTTGTGATTCACAAAAGAAAGAGTCATATTATCGATGTCCTCCCGAAACCTTGAATGTCTGAATTCATTGTTATAAAAAATTTACTTTTAAATGATTAAATTCTGTTGACAAGCATTTTTTTATACTTTATATTGGTTAGATATTTGCGAAACCCTGTGACAAACATAAAGAATGACTAATAATGTATTGCAAAAAATGTTTTAAAATAACAAAATATGGAGATCTTGAATGAGATGAGGGTGAATAAATGAGAATCGCTTTTAAATTACCTTAATTGTCATTAAAATAATGTATAAATAATATATAAATAAACTATGCAAAAATCATTATTGGTAATACATTACACTACAACATGTTGCAAACCCCTTTTTGTTTTTTAAAATTATATAAATGTCTTATGATTTCGAGCACTTTCCCGAGATTCACTGAAGAGAACCAAGTTTACGTTTAGAAAGAATTGTAATTATCTAGTTCTATAAAACCAGACACCTTAGAAACTAACAAACTGATCTGAGGAACCTATGATGTAACTTCAAGAACAAAAACTCCCTTTAGAGAAAAAATTGCTTCTCGATACAAAGCAGGAGCTAAATAGAATCTTAAAAAAAAAAAGTTATCCAAAGCCTTTCATCCAGTGAATTCAACCGATTTGTTTTTTATCCGTATGTGTGTTTTCTCGAACGGATCTTTGCATGGCTGACACAACGCTCTGTCAGTTGGGCTAAAGAAACCCATACGTTTCAACAATGGGGTGTGAAACCGTTTAGAGATGTGCGAGTATGAACTTACAGTTGAATCTACGCTCAATAGACTTCCCAGCCAGCAAACTGTGGATTGTGATTTGATAGATGATGTGGAACAAGAGGAAGGTCATGCTGGAGAAACATAAAGACTTCAGAAGATGCCCCGTGCGGCCTGGAGGAGAAAAAACAACAACAGAAATAGACATCAGACAATATTCATATCATAAATATCATATAAATATCATACAGTAAATATCATATAAATATGATGTCTTTGTAGGGGTTGTCACAATTAATCTGTCGGGTATGATTTTATGGAAAATAATATGTGAAGTAGCCTGAAATGTTAAAACAGAGATGGTGATAGAGAGGCAAACGTTACGGATTGCAGGTTTTCTTTCTAGAGCCAGCGAGGTTTAATGCTGAAGCATTCTATGTTGTTCTTGCAAGACGAACAAAAGCTCATCGTGAGAGCCACTTTGTTTCAGCGCTCTCAAATAGCATAACACCAAGGTCAAATGAAGTATTAAAGTATTTTTAGAGTGTTTTCTCTACCGGCGATCGATATTTTCCAATGCGGCGCAGGTTTGTGCCCATCGCATGTAATGCTTCCTAATGGAGATCATTTTAGCCACAAGTGAGACGTATTCGTAAGAATCCAGACGACGAGAAGCTCTGCCAGATGAAATCAAATGTGAGCTACTACCTCTGTAAATCGGCATGGGATGTGACTTGTTCAGACTTAATGAAACAACGTGCAAAACAATCTGGAATCATTTCCCACTAACAGACACAAAACTGTTTGGAGGGACCTTGTAAAAGAGTTTAACACCCCGCGTCTACATGTCCGCCAAAATCTTTTATTCACATCACAAATTTCATCCTCGTAAAATAAAAACATACCTGAAGCCAACAATAAGGTAAGCGATGTTTTATTAACAGCATCTCTCTCCCAAACCGCTGTAAACTTCCAGCTGACGGTGCAGTTTCACCTCATCAGGGGTTTATGAGACCTTAAAGTGATAGTTGACCCCAAAACGAAAATTCTTTCATTTACAAGCACTCAAACCTGTGTGAGTTTCTTTATTTTGTGGAGAACAAAAGAAGATATTTTGAAGAACGTTGGTAACAAAACAACACTGAACTCCATTGACTTCCATTGTATGAACACAAAACCACTGAGACATTTCTCAAAATATCTTAATTTGTGTTCCACAGAACAAAGAGTCACATACAGGTTTACAACCAGGGATTAATTTGTTCCGTTTCCGGATCAGGCAACTCATTTGGCATTTGGCACGTTCGTGCTGACCTGTTGCGTGCATATACTGTATTTCATTAAAAAGCACATATAATAATTATAATATTTTTCCCTTTCAGTTTGGTAATCTGTTAATTGTCAAATATTCTGTGTATTCCACAAATACATAGCCTATAAACGTCGATGCACTTCTGAAATGTGGGAAGTGGTTTTCTGACAAATTCCCTTCAACATATAATGCAAGCATGCAAGCATTATATTTTGAAGGGAATGTGTCATGGTGGACACTTCAGAGAAAGAGATATTTGTGTTGTTGGACAAAGTTGCTGTAAAGAGACACGATTATGAAATACAGTTAACGGATGATTAGATGCTTAATATGCATAATATGTTATAATCCTCCACCTGCACGCGCTCACGCACAAAATGCCTGAGTACTTTAAGTTTAACGTTAAACTTCTGAATTCTGCACAAATATTGAGGGCTGTGTTTTTGCCGTTTTACATGCACAAATATTCACAACATCATCATTATGACAATAAACCGTTTCCATCACCTTAACGCGCATTTGAACTATAAGACAAACTCAAGATCAAATCTGCGTCTAGCACGTTACATTTCTTTGATAATTCAAAATGCGCCTCTCAATATGCTTGCCATGGATGCGAAAAACGCAGAAAATCGAACCCAGTCCGAATTTTTTTATGACGGACGAAAATATCGGAGGCAGTGTGAAAATGTGATTGACACAACGTGAGGTCGCATTTATTTTTTAACGTGCGGAAATTTCGGATGCAAATTTCGGACTCAATGTGCAATGGCCTTTACACTTTACTGCAGCGGCTTTTGTTAAAGTGGCGCGTCAAAACTAAATCACAACGCGTGCTTCATTGATTTAACCTCGCATAGATGCAGACGTGTTGAATTAGCACTTTACAGCAATAACAACAGCTTTAAACAGCGGTTCAAGACGTCTGGTCTGTCTTCTCCCGCTCTGTGTTAGAGCTGCCTGAGCACGCGCCTGAGTTACATCCACCAATAATAAATAGACAATAGTTCATTCAACTATTTTAAAATTGCACATAGGCTGAGATGTATTCCGCATTTATCGATCATGTATTAAACATTTGAAATTGTATTTAAAACACAAAATGTAAAGTAATATATAGAGATTTTAATTTTCTGTCGTGTCACGTACCACCGGGGTCTCTTCAAGTACCACGCGTACCACAGTTTGAGAACCACTGATCTAAATAGTTGGATAGAAAACCCCACAGAGATTGCACATTCCATTACTTCTCCCCACCCCACTAATTTGCCGGATCTGCCACGCCCCCTTATTCCGGCACCTCGGAATAGGCCCTTTTCACAATGAAGTCACTTAATTTCTGCCTTTTCGCAAAGCAGTGTATCATAACATCCGTCTTGCAACAAACAAGAAGAAGAAGAAGAAGAACTTCCGTTTTGCCGTCGCGCTGGAATTTAACAACAGTGAGAAAAAAAAACTGACAGAACACGTATTCAAGTACTTATCCTAGCACCTTCGCCAACACAAAAACAAAACAAAACACTTACCTTCATAATCAAACAGGTACTGTTCAACGAAGAATTTGTATCCTTTCTCTAGCTTTGATCTTGTCGTTAGCAAAAATTTGTCTGCAAGACGTTGTACATCATCCAGCCGTATTTGTGGCAGATGTGCAAGCCACTTGTTAAACTCCATCCTGAGGCGCTAGCGGAAGTAACTTCTTCTTGAGTTTTACTGGCGGTTGGCAAACCAGCTTATAGGTGCATTACCGCCACCTTATGAACTGGATTGCTAGCGGAAGTAACGATACACTGCTTCGCGGCAGAATGGAAGATGCGTGACGTCATGTGAAAAGGGCGGATTGACCAATTAAGCACTGTTTACAACCACATGAGGGTGAATAAATGATGACAGAATTGTTTTTTCTGGATAAACTGTCGCTTTAATGCCATTTGCATATTCCCACGGCTGAAATCTGGAGAAGGGCCGGTGAGTCTCTCTGAAGCGCAGCATCCATTTCTCTTCATACGAGCACAGGTCTGCTTAACTATTGATGAGAGTGTAAGTGGACCACTTAAAAATCTCCTGTCTTCTTCCTCTTTCATCAGAATCCATGCAACCGTTCTCTTATACATAATTAACCAACAGAAAACAAGCACACGTCCAGTATACTGTACAGTACCTTCAGACAGCTGCTATCTTCGACTGTGCCGAAATGAAACACAAGTTCATAAACACACGAGACAAAGCTAAACATCAATGTCAAAGATCTCAGGAAGCAGTAACTTCAATTTATCTTCTTCACTGCTATGCTGAAATGTTATGAAGAACGTTGGTAAGCAAATAACAGAAGAGGCGTATATGTTCTAAATGAATTTTCATTTTGGAGTGAATTATCCCTTTAAATCTTTCTTCTTTTTAGTGTGCGTGCACAAATTCATCCTCTAAAGCCAAACCCCAGCCGCTTCATTGTCGGCACTTGTAACTGATGATGTTTGGTAAGCGTTTCTGGTCCGCTGAATTGTCTTCACGCTGTTTCAGGGAACAACGAATGTGCTTGCTTCAGTGGATTTTTGTCACTTAAGGAAGAGTTATATTGGCGCAGTAATGCGTCTTACCTTGCATGGTCACGCTGGAGGGTTCGGGGAAGAGAGGGATGAGCAGTAGGTGCAGGAGGTAGATGAAGGACAGAGCGTTGTATCTGAACAGACATGCTGCCGAGGAAAAAAAACATTAACACGTGTTACAATACACATGTGATACCAGCGGACACGATATGTGTAGCGTGACATGCTAAAATATTTTCTAATTATTAGTCTAGTGAAGGAAGCAGCTGGTGTTATCGATTAAAATTTGGGCTTTCTTCATCTTGAAATTATTTATTTCTCCAGAAAAAAAGAATAATCAAAATGTAAATTTTTAGCCTGGTTTAGATGACACCAATGACCCTCAGACAAAAACATGGCAAATAAAAAAAGTGGTGATCATGCATTTATACTGTACGGTATAAGTTATGACAAGTCATGATGTTGGTTTAAAGAAAACATTCATGCACATTAGCTGTCACATACTCATGAGATCAGAGAAACAATAAATGTTTTGTAAATACAAAAAATATGTGTAAAGGGCTGGGCGATATATCCTGCGATTCTTATGCTCTCAGTTCCCTATCGAGAGCGGTCTCTCGACATTGCGGAAGCTTCCGCATATGGGAACTCCTCCCTTCTCACCTCTCCTGAAGTCTTATTGGATAACGCCAGTGAAACTGGCCAATTGTCGCTCTCGCAACCGAATGTAATTACTGGCGACCAGACAGTATAATACAGTGCACAGCGACAATACCTCAGAATCTTCTCTTTCACGCTGCCATCGTTGATATCGTCAGAAGCTTCTTCATCCGATGGCCGCCTTCTGTTGTCTTTGGGCAGGTCTCATGGACCCGCAGGATACGCACGAGCATTGCATCGCCTGCCTGGGCCTAGCCCACGCTGAGGCGGCGTTCGGAGAGTCTGATTGCGCGCACTGTGCTGACCTGCCGGCGCGTGTCTTGAGGACTCGCAGGAACATTGCTCGAGGATTATTCGGGTCGAGGCCCACTACCGCCAAAGGGCCGCTGGTGGGCCCACTCATGCCACGTGGTGGCGGCGACGACCCGGCTCAGGGCCGCCGTGCTCTGCCGTCGCCTCGTTCCCCGGTCATTTTCACTGAGGAGAGCCTTCGTCCCCCTCCCGCCGTTGCGGATGCCATTTCCTTCGGCCTCGACGAGGAAGACGACGACTCTATGTCCATCTTGGCCTCGGTGAAGGACTGGGCGGAGAGCACCCCAGACCTCTAGGACGAGTTCGTGAGGGTGCTGGAAAAGGCCGTTAAGGAGCTTGACCTTAGCTGGAGCGCCCCGGAGGAGCCAGCTAAAAGTAAGCTCGATTCCTGGTACTTTCAAGCGGGCTGCCACCAGGCTGCACCGAAGAGGAGTACTCCTTTTTTCCCTGCACGAGCACGTGGTTAAGTCGTGGACAGCCCCTCAATCGGCGCGAGTCCACGCTGCCACACAGGCTATGTTCACCCACGTGGACGGGACGGAGGCCCACGGTTATACCCGCATGCCGCCTGTGGAGGAGACCCTCGCTATACATCTGTGCCCCTCCTCCTCTTCGCTGAGCGCGGGACAAGGTATGCCGTCGAAGCCGTGCAGGTTTACCGCCTACCTCGCCGACAAGGCGTACACCTCCGCCGGGGAGGCAGCCTCCGCGCTGCACTCGATGGCGGTTCTACAGGTCTTTCAGGCGAAGATTCTGCAGGCGCTGGATGAGGGCACCTTGGATGCGGACGCCGTGAAGGACCTGAGGGCAGCGACGGACTTCGCGCTGATGGCGACGAAGCGCACCGCACAGGATATCGGCAGGTCGATGGGCTTCATGGTCGTCCTTCACCGCCATTTGTGGCTGACGCTGGCGGACCTCAAGGACGCAGACCGGAAGTCGCTGCTCAACGCTCCCATTACTCCCTCTGGTCTCTTCGGGGATGTTGTGGAGTCGGTGTCGGAATGCTTCGCGGAGGCGCAGAGGCGCACAAAAGCCATGAGCCACGTGCTTCCTCGCCGTTCGTTGTAGCCGGCGCCGAGAGCAAGATCCTCGTCTGCTTCGCGCTCTTCCTACAGGCCGGCTAAGCAGCCCGCTGCCGCGGCTTCGGCTCCCCGAGACTCAGTGGAGATGCGCGCCCGCCTCTCTCAGGAGCGCTTGGAGTCCATCTCCACCACACTGCACGCCTTCAGCCTGGACCGGTCCATTCCGCTGAGGGTATTTCAGAGACTTCTGGGACTGATGGCGTCAGCATCACCAGTCTGCCACCTGGGTCTTTTGCACATGCGTCCTCTTCAGCTGTGGCTAAAGACTCAAGTTCCGCGGAGAGCATGGTCCTCGGGTCGTGCGCGCGTGAGGATAACTCACAGATGCCTCAGCGCTTTGGAACCGTGGTGTGGCTGGAGCATGTTCAGCCAGGGCGTTCCCCTGGGGCTTGTGACAACACGCACGGTGGTAACGACGGATGCGTCTTCCTCGGGCTGGGGTGCAGTGTGCGAAGGCAGGTCGGCGTCGGGTCTGTGGTCGCCGTCTTGGCACATAAATCGGCTGGAGCTGATGGCAGTGTTCTTAGCTCTGCAGACTTTTCGGCCTCAGCTGATGCAGCGTCATGTATTGATTCGCACCGACAACACGTCCGTGGTTTCGTACATCAATCGCCAAGGAGGGGTCCACTCCAGAGCCCTTTTCGAGCTGGCTGCGAGGCTGCTGCTGTGGGCAGACCAGCACCTGCTTTCCATCAGGGCAGCGCATATCCCCGGTCATTTGAACTGCGGAGCGGATATGCTCTCGAGGGGAGGTCTTTCCCAAGGGGAATGGAAACTTCACCCCAACTCAGTACGGATGATCTGGGATCGCTTCGGGAAGGCGGAGGTGGATCTGTTCGCAACGAGCAAGAATGCACACTGTCCGCTGTTCTTCTCGCTGCCGCGCTCCCCCAGGGAGACGGGCTGGCCGGACGCCCGGCTTTACGCTTTTACTCCGGTGAAGATTCTGCCCCTTGTGCTGGGCAAGATCAGAGAGGAGAGAGCGTCGGTGATCCTCGTTGCTCCGTTTTGGCCGAATCAGCCGTGGTTCCCGGACCTGAGAGAGTTACTGGTGTCCTCTCTGTGGCGGATTCCCCTCAGGGGCGACCTGTTATCTCAGGCGAACGGCTCGATTTGGCACCCCAACCCGGATTTGTAGAGCCTCCATGCCTGGCCACTTCAGGGGTCTTAGAACCCCTCCCTCAGAGAGTGCTTGACACTATTGCGGAGTCTCGGGTGCCTTCCACTAGACGCTTATATGCTCTGAAACGGGATGTATTTAAGAAGTGGTGTATTGAGTGCGGTATAGACCCGGTGTCATGTCCCGTGTCTGATGTGTTACGCTTTCTACAATACAGGATGGATAATGGTGGCCTCCCGTCCACGCTGAAGGTTTATGTGGCTGCTATCGCCTTGTTTCGTTCCCCGGTTGACGGGCAATGGATCGGTAGGCATGCATTGGTGGTCAGATTTTTAAGAGAGTTTCCCTCGTGATCTCCTTCAGTACCTCCGTGGGATTTGTCTCTGGTGCTGAGGGCTCTCTCTCTGCCCCCGTTCGAGCCGTTGGAAGCTGTTTCTATTAGGGAGCTCTCTCTTAAAGCCGTTCTCTTTCTCGCTCTTGCTTCGGCAAAACGCATTGGGGATTTATGTGCGCTTTCTATCGGCGCGGATTTCATTCGTTTTGGGGCCGGCGACTGCAGCGTCACTCTACGGTCGAAGGCGGGTTATGTGCCTAAGTTCCTGTCTACCCCGTTCAGAGGGCAGGTTATTTCGTTGCCCGCTTTGTCTTCCGAGTCGTCTGCCTCGTGTGATGCTGATGCTCAGAGGGCTGTGTGTCCGGTTAGGGCTTTGAGGGCTTACATTGATCATACGGCCGGGTTTCGGCTGTCTGATCAGCTCTTCGTGTGCTACGGTGGGGGGACTAAAGGTCGGGCTGTCTCTAAACAGAGGCTCTCTCACTGGGTGGTGGACGCTATCAACCTGGCGTATGAGAGTCAAAGGCAGGACTGCCCTTTCAGCGTCAGGGCTCACTCAACTAGGGCTGTTGCCTCTTCATGGGCTTGGGCTAGAGGCGTTTCTATTAAGGACATCTGTTGTGCGGCTGGCTGGTCTTCACAGAACACCTTCGCCAGATTCTACAGGCTGGATGTATCACTCATTAGCCTCGCATGTCCTCTCGGTGAGTACAGACAGCTCAATGTTACCTAGTTGCTGATCTCCTATATTGTGCAGTTGTTACCGTGTTACTGTTAACTCTGTGCTTGATGTTACTGGACTTGCATTATATCTGCCCGGATTTCCGCGCTGACTTTTACTATTGTGGTGTCTGCCCTGTCTCAGTGCAGCCCGCTCATTTCTTTGGCTGAGATATGCAAATTTTGTAGAAGACCGTTCTTGCAGCTCATTGGTCTGTCTCAGCCAATCAGCTGCGGGCTCTTCACGGCGACTTTGCGATTGGTTCATCTGTGTGCTTAACACTGGTGAGTGTATGCGGTCGGTTACGGCTGTCTTGCTACTCTCACGGCGGGATTGTATACAGTTCCCATATGCGGAAGCTTCCACAATGTCGAGAGACCGCTCTCGATAGGGAACGTCTCCAGTTACTGTCGTAACCTCGGTTCCCTGAGAAGCGGGAACGAGACATTGCGCTAGCCGCCGTGTACGTCGCGTGTCAGCCTTGGAGGCGTTCTTTCGCAGATTCTGAGGTATTGTCGCTGTGCACTGTATTATACTGTCTGGTCGCCAGTAATTACATTCGGTTGCGAGCGCGACAATTGGCCAGTTTCACTGGCGTTATCCAATAAGACTTCAGGAGAGGTGAGAAGGGAGGAGTTCCCATATGCGGAAGCTTCCGCAATGTCTCGTTCCCGCTTCTCAGGGAACCGAGGTTACGACAGTAACCGGAGATGTTTCTCAATGAATTATGGTTAAATGCCGCCACATCCGAAAGCCAGAGGGCGCTCTTGCGCAGAAACTCTGAATATGGGAAACAGAAGAAGAACGATTGGTTCCAGGAAATGCCAATGGTCATATTCTATCGCTGTTCTTTTCAGGTATTTTCATGATAATAAAGTATATTTAGAGTGATGATGTTTGAAGAGTGTTGCTTTTTCAAATGCACATTATAAACGACTCAATCTCGTAGTGATTTTAGATCGAGCAGTACTTCCTACTGATCAAAGATCCGTAGTTCAGGGAAGAGCTGTGCATAAAACACAGAATTGATATAGACATGTATAATTAGCGTGAATCGCGATATATATCGCCCAGTTAAGCTTTGTCAATGTGAAAACTGTTTTAATATGCCAATAAAGCATTTTCTTTCATCAATAGTCAAAATTAGTCAATTTATCTGTACAAAAAATAAACAATTTACATTTATGCATTTGGCAGATGCTTTTATCCAAAGCGACTTACATTGCATTGTATTATACATTTTTTGTTTCAAACTATGTGCAACCCCCTGGGATCGAACCCATGACCTTGGCATTTCTAGTGCCATGCTCTAATCACTGAGCTACAGGAAAGACGAGGATTCTAACACGTGTAGAATAAAACACAAAACTTCTCATGTCATAATTAAAAACAATCGATTTCTGGTTTGAAATGATTTGCAAAAAGATAAATAAAAAAAATGTCATTTTTCAACACAGCCCCACCTCTGAGATTATGACCAATGAAAAAATAAGAAACGAGATTTGAGACTGGGAGGGTTTCATCTTAAACTGCCCCTAATTTCCATATTCTATCTGCTGTAGTTCTTTCTTTCCATGAGCTGTGTACTTTATTCATCATCCAGCGGACAGACGATCAACAGAGTAAACTGTTGTGGCAGGCCTTCATTTGAAAATCTCCTTTTCACCGTTATTTCTTTCTTTTGCTAGTTTCCATTTCACGAGCTGCTGGTCGAAACATTAAGCAAATTTATTTCACTACCAAACATGGAGTTGTGCAGATGACTTGATATCAATTACACGCCTTTCCATGCACGGACATGTCACAAGAAAACCTTCAAGAGATGCCAATGACAACAAAACGGCAGTTACATCACCGTGTACAAATTTAAAAACTGGCAAAACACTTCAACTGCACGGTTTCCCACATTGTTGTCATGCTAATTTACACTAGATGGCCAAATTTATTTTGACACAACATTTTTTAACATGTTTGGCCATTCTAGTCTATTTTGTGCAAACTTACTGTATCTGTGTACATTTTTCTCTCAACATTTTTTGGGGAAACCGGCACCATGTTAAGTCGGCTTTGTGCCAGTGAACACCTGCAACACGGGTAAAAACATAAACAGCATCATGTGCTTGTGTCTTAAAGGCTACAGACATACGGTATGAGGTGTCCCTTATTGCATACTACTTGTTCGTAATAATATTCAAAATTAGAATGAGTGTGTCTCAAATCATAGTATGTTAAAATAAGTACCCATAAAGTACTCAAATCTTTTGGTGAAAATTCTTCGATGTGTGTTTTTGTTAATGATCACAATGAGTGTCTTGACAACAACTAGCACTATGGTTACATTTTAGTGTATCCCAATACTTACTCTCTCGTTATGAAATAAAATGTACATGGGTAGTTGACAAATCAACTGTAAATGTGTCCAATGGTGTCACAGCAAAAATTATTTAAAAAACAACAACAACAATGAAGATAAATCTCTCGTATGCTGTTTTATATTACAAATATAAATATTAATAATATACAATATGTTATCTTTAAAGGGGTCATATGGTGTGAATATGTGTTTTTCTGTGTCTTTGGTGTATTGAGCCCATGCATGTATTAGACACATAAAATTGCAAAAATTAAAGTGTCGGAACAAAGATCTGCCTGACCCAGACCTGCCTGAAACGCCTCGTGTAACCACACTCCCACAAATCTACGTCTGTTCGTGGTATGATTTGATTAAGACCACCCAAATGTAGACGCAAGTAAAGTGGGCGTACCTGTCAGTACAATTGCTTTGGAACCTGATGTTCCAAATATGGTAAGAGGCGTTACATTTCCGCCACACGCTTGCAGTATTCGACCAATCACTATGCACTGGCTAACTGGCCAATCATAGCACACCTCGCTTTTCAGAGCGATGAGCTTTGTAAAAAATCTGCGCGTTTCAGTGAAACGGGGCAAAGAGGAGATACAAACATGCACGGTATGTGGAAAATACAGCATTTTTGAACATTAAATCGTGTATACACATTGCATTACATCTAAAACAAAAATTATATTCATTTTAGCCGTGTCATATGACCCCTTTAACTATTTGTTTTCTAAATCTAAATTTTGCCTTGTCACATCATATGAGACATGTGCGGTTTATTTGTCAACTACCCACGTGCTTTTCAATCACAAAAGGAATACATACTTTTAGTACATAAAATAAGCAAATTGGTGAATTAAGAAACCAACACAATATCTTGTGTATAAGATCACCCTGTCGGGGTTTATTTTGCAATATCGACTGACTGGATGTAAATTCTCTCTTAATCTCAAAGACTGTAAAAACGTTGTCTTAAAGGTTTGTACTTTATTGTTAAAAATCGATTATAGAGAAAATAAATAGGATTTTTAACCTCTTGTGCTAAATACCTTGTGCTATGAAGACATCTGAGTTTTGAGCTTCTAAATGGCTCAATCCACATATATTTAGGTAAGGTAAAATAAATGCTGCGTCCCAATTTGCATACTATCCGTCCTAAATAGTATCCGAAAATAGAATTAGTATGTCCCAAATCGTAGTATGTTGAAAAGAGTATTCCAAATATTCTCGGATGGTCTACTACTTCCGGTAGAAATTCGAAGTGCAGAATGATGCACACTCTAAAGTTCTTTGCACATACAGTCCGGTATTTTCGTATGCGTTATTTTGTATTTGGTGCTAGTTTGTACAGTGTCTCTGAATTGTCAAAACGCCTCTCAAAATGCTTGCTACTGATGCGAAATACTCAGAAAACCGAACCCAGTCCGAGTTTTTTATGACGACGAAAATATCGGAGGCAGTGTGTAAATGTGATTGAAACAATGTGAGGTCGTATTTATTTTTTAACGTGTGGAAATTTAGGACACAAATTTCGGACTCAATGTGCAAGGGCCTTAAAAACTAATATTACCCATAACTCACCACCGCGAGTAGGTGGAATTTTGTGATGCTCCACCGCATTATTAAAATGAAATGGTAAGTGAAAAACCCACAGGGATTTAGTAACAGAATAATCTCTCCCTACGACAATCGACAGTAAAATGACAACAAATACAAAACATTAGAAAATAGGAGCAGAGTGGGTTAACCTGCATAATGTTTATGACGCGATTGAGGAGGTGCCAAACGATTAGGTGATGTCAAATACGTCACATTCTTGGAGTGTTCAGGATTATGGGTAATGTAGTATCTCATAACAACGTCATGTTCACGCTACATCAAGAAATGCGCCTCATCGTAATTGATTAAGAGATAAATAACGAATGATTTTTTTATTGAGGTTGCGGTGGTAGGCTTAGGCAAACTATGGCATCAAAACAGTACTTTTCATGTTCTGTTTTACATTGTTTAATGCGTAAGCTAATTCGAAATAAATCAGAACTATGTCCATCATCCTCTTAAATTTAACCAACATGAAAAAATACTATTATCATTGACTATAGTAAACTGTGGTAAAATTCTATGGAATTTACTCCTTGACTTATATTTGTTATAATCTGTTTATATACAGTTGTTGCACTAGAACAGCTTTGTTTAATATGTTGCACTTAAAAAAAACACTTCTACACGTAAATTTAAAAATGGTAATTTTTGTGTGTTTTATTTTCACTTGTCAAATCGTGCGGTGCTATGATCATTTTTACAATAGTGGGCCCATATTTATGGTCTTGCCTATAGGGCCCCACAACCCCACGAGCAGGCCCTGCTTTTTCATAACAAAAACAGTACATAAGTAAGTGAATTGGGACGCAGCAAAAAATATTTTTTTACTGTAGTTTTTTAACCATAGTTTATGGGCTTACCTAATATACAGACACAAAAAACACACACACACAGAAAAATATGCACACGTTGTAAAACTGGTAACTTAATTTAGGTTGTAAAAAACAAACAAACATTAAAACAGCTTTGCTATTGGTTTGGGGAGAGAGAGAGAGAGAGAGAGAGAGAGAGAGAGAGAGAGAGAGAGAGAGAGAGAGAGAGTCTCACTACACACAGTGATGGAAGCCATTAAAGTGAGCGTCAGAGATTACAGCACAGACATTTATTCTGTTAATAAAACCAGCAGGCAGAGGAAACACCGGAGAAACTGCAGAGTTACACAAGACTTTCACAACATCAAAAGAAAAAACACCAGTAATGCACTTTAATAAACTCATCTAAAGGATTTTTAGTTATCTTAAAGTGACCCACAGGTTTGATTTAATCATAAGCAACAATATAATCATACCCCAAAAATCTGCAAAATAACCATAACAAAGTTTCAAACACAAATACTTTAAGTACATGCTGACACGTGAAAACCTCTGTATACTCTTTATGGATAAATGAGGTATTATCTCTCAGATCTTTTGCTTTTAAAGTGATGTTCCTGACATGGACAATTAACTTGAGATGATAATAATAAAAATGTGGCCACATCCAAATCCAGCTTGAATCTTCCACAAAGCTTCAAATGAGCCGTTCCTTTAGAGACAGAAGCAAAACCGCAGTGACCACACTGAAATGATGAGCCATCTCAGAAATAATTGATGTTAGAGAAGAGAAAACCACAGCAGATGCTTAGAGCAGAATTACAATAGAGAGACAGATTTATGACGAAAACACTAAAACTACTGAAATGAGCGCTGGACTAAAACCTACATCACCTACACGAGCAACACGTCTTAAAGCCATCCCAGAGGAATATGTTTTCTGTTGGGTTTCATTTGAAGTAATTTCTCATTGATTTAGTTTCATCGCAGTCTATGAGAAATAAATGAGATGATCAACATTTCCTTTGTGCTCATTTAAACAATAACAAAGTTTAACATGAATACTTTACAAAATATGTGCGTGTCATGCAATGCAACACCTCTGGGACTGCTTTAACATTTTAAAAACATTAAATCGAACTGGAGTTCTTAGCTTTTAGGTCATCTGTGTGTATAAAGATATGCAGCTGTGGGAAAAATTAAAAGACCATTTCAAATGTTCATTTAATCAGCATTTCTAGATGTATTGTGGCCATTTCAGTCCAGTGTACATTTCAACAAAATCAAACCTCAGGAGTGACAAAGTCATCCAATAGCATGTGAAAGACCAATGTGAAAGACTGACAGCATGATGAGACACATCAAAACTGTGAGAAAAATCACATAAAAAATATTGTTTGAATTCACTTTTCCTAAATACGTGTATAACATGACTGTTTTATTGCTTAAAAGTGAATCTGAACTTGTTTCCTTTGCAGTATTTGAGGTCTGAAAAAATACAGAGCATCTTTTCTATTATTTTCACCTGTTTCTCCAGTTTTTCTGCAAATAAATGCGAATAGAAACAACATTTTTATTTGATTTATGGGAGAAATATTGCTAGTAGTTCACAGGATGAAACAAAAACTATCATTTTACCTAAACACACACCTATAAATAGTCAATACAGAAAAACTGAAAATCATTTTGAAATGCTCTCTTAGTTTTTTCCGCAGCTGTATTTTTGGACTTTATTCTTTATTCTTGAACTTTTATACTCTTAGATTAGACAAGAAAGTACAGGCGGAAAGAAGAGGATCGGTTGGAATCGAAAACAGACCTCAAGCCCCAAATCAAACTTGTGTCGCTGAAGGTGCAGTTGCCCTATATGTTGGCGCAACATCAGCTCAGGTGTTAATATGTACTTCTAAAAACTGACAAAAAAAACATTGATGACTCATCTTGCACTCAGGGGCGTATCCTTATATCCATACTGCACATCCACTGAAATGCTCTAAAATAAGACTGTCCCCTATTACGCCTCACTTCAGAGTAAAAACAACAAGTTAAAGTTTCAATTAAAAACACATCAACACAAGAATAAAAACAGCACTCATATAATAACTTCACAGCGTCTTTAACTGAATAATATTTATTGCCTGCAGTTAGTTTTCCTGTCATTTCTCTGTTATTTTTTGGCTGGATAACCTTTGCTCAGTACTACTTCCACTGAAAAATAAAATCATCAAATATTAAAGGCATGTTTACGATAATGGGCAGCCAATTCTCCCCCCTCTGATGCCACATTATTAATTCATGCGGTTAAAATGACTTTCCACGGATTAATGGAGGTGCTCCGCAGCTTTTCCATCACATTTGGAGGAGAAAAGAACCAACTTAGGCTGTCAAGAGATACATTACCATCTTATAGAGTGGATCTTATCTACCTATAGGAAGACACCCCACTTGCTGAGAGAGAGAGAGAGAGAGAGGGGGGGGGGGGGTGGGTGTGACCACAAATGTATGTTTAGTGTGGACTTTTAAGGGCTGATCAAAAAAACAGGGAAAGAGTAAATATGAGATACTTACAAACAGTTAAACAGATTGTAAACTGTCATCTAGATTAATTTTGCAATTCCATTTCACATCCATCTGAATCACAACTATCCATGGATGGATTCAAGCAACAAAGCGCAATGGTTAACACAAATAAATATTACATATTACACATTCCTCAACGGAGTGCAGATGGGTGTTCAACACGATTGCCCAACATCTCGACACAGGGGTGCCTCAGGGCTCAGTGCTTGGTCCGTTGCTATTTTCTATATACATGACATCCCTAGGCTCTGTCATTCGGAAACATGGCTTTTCCTATCACTGCTATGCGGATGATACACAACTCCACTTGTCATTTCAGCCTGACAATCCGACTGTTTCTGCACGCATTTCAGCATGCCTAGCCGACATCTCGTTCTGGATGAAGGACCATAACCTGCAGCTGAACCTTGCTAAAATAGAACTGCTTGTAATCCCGGCTGACACAAAGATTCATCACAACTTCTCCATTCAACTGGGCTCATCAACCATCACATCTTCCAGAACGGCCAGAAACCTGGGAGGGGAGATCGGCGATCAGCTTAAGACTGATCAGGTTGCCAGCACCACCCGGTCCTGTAGATTCATCCTCTACAATATTAGGAAAATCAGACCTTTCCTATCAGAACATGCTACGCAAGTCCTAGTCCAGGCTCTTCTTCTGTCCAGACTGGACTACTGCAATGCGCTACTGGCTGGACTTCCAGCTTGCACAACCAAACTTCTACAGATGATCCAGAATGCAGCGGCAATAGTGGTCTTCAATGAACCGAAGAGAGTGCACGTCACTCCTCTCTTCATTAAGTTACATTGGCTCCCTATATTCGCTCAAATAAAATTAAAGACTCTGCTCTTGGCCTACAAGACCACCACTGATTTGGCACCCCCTTATCGTCACTCTCTAATGCAGACTTATATACCCGCCAGATCCCTACGCTCTGCAAATGAACGACGTCTTGTGGTGCCATCCCAAAAAGGTAAAAAATCTCTCTCACGTACCTTCTCAGATCGGTTCCACATTTATGGAATGATCTGCCTGCTGCTACAAGATCAGCAGATTCTGTAGCCATCTTTAAGAATCGTCTGAAAACACATCTCTTCCGTCAACACCAGACTGATCAGTTCTGACTTCTATCTCTTTTCTACTCTTTGAAAAAAAAACTTAGCTCTGTATACTGCGGTAGACTATATGAGACTAGTTTTCTTTTATTGCACTTACGCTATTTGTTGTCCTTATGTTGTGCCAATTGCTTCCATTGTTTCCCTCATCTGTAAGTCGCTTTGGATAAAAGCATCTGCTAAATGACTAAATGTAAAATGTAAATGTAACATGATAATGTTCATTTTCATTATTCTGATGCCAAAAATTGAACCTGACATTCACTCAGACAGAACTACACGGGGTGTCGCTATAGACCCCTTTTACTGGGCACATGCCCTAGTATAAATCGGCTGTGCCCCAGTATAAATTTCAAGTTTAAGTTTTAACAATTGTGTTTATTTGTCAGTGTAATCATTTACATTAATAATTGCGGCAAAAACGTTATCTATATGCATTAACGTAGTAACCTAATTCACGCTTGTAATAGCAATGAAGACACACATTTTAACCGGTCTGAAAACACAAACTTGTGCCGTACTTTCGTGCAGAAATATTACGATTTTATATGATATCTACCAATCTGGAAAGTTTCTAAAGATTAGATTAAATTTTGAAACGATACAATGTAATTTTTGTAATTTATTTCCAGAAAATACAGAGCATATTTTCCAAATATTAAAAAATTGCAAATATTCTAGTGCATTCTGGGAAAATTTTAAATTATGGTTAAAGGAGAAAAAGGTGGATGGTGTGAGTCTTTCTTTTATAGATGTTAAGTATGGAAACTATGAAAAAGATGGTCAAAAATGTTTTTTGATTAACAATTTACTTTTGCTAGCAAAAAATTGTATTCACAAATGTAGGTTTTTTAAATCACCCCCCTGTTTGTTGTATTTAAAAATGATTTAAGACAATACATAAAAACTCCATAAAAAGCTAGAATCCTATATTGGATCTATTTGATAAATATAATCTATTATGATTTTTTCTCTCCTTTGTATGATCTATATTTAATAATATGGTGTTTGTTTAAAGTGTTTGTTTTTATTTTTTTCTAAGTTATTTACTTTTTTATTTATTTTATTTTTGTCTGTTTATTTCTTTATTTTTATATAAAAAAGGTTGTTTTTTCTTATTCTTCTGTCCCTATGCCCCTTTAAAAATTCAAATTGTTGAATGTACATTGTATGCCATTTTACTGTGTAAATCTGTAATATTTTGTTATATTTCAATAAAATAAAAAATAAAAACTTTTGCGCAAACATCCATGTCCGCGCACGTCTGTGTGTTTCCTTGCAACAACTGCAGCATGCAGCTGCGCAGTGCGCACACAGGCGCGCAAGGGTGACAACATGCAACTTAGGTAGGCTATGATATAGGCTATGTGTTCTGTACTTTCAGAAAGGAAATTAATATTTATATTACTAGCTCTATTTTAGGACATTACATAAAAGTTGTCAGTACCTATGGCTGAGATAACTATGCACTATATAGGCAGTACGGTTTAATGCAGTACAGTTGCTTCCAAAAATGAACCATCTTTGTTTGGACTTGGCTGTTAAACCAGAAACCAGAGGTTTTTTTTAAAGATAAAATATGTTCTTTATATTAGTTGGAGCCATAAAACGACTGGTTTCTTGAAATATTGTAATTGTAAATACTTGAAAAGATGTCATTATTGATTGTTATCATTGTGTAATGAATGCAGATGCAAGAAAAATGTAAATCTCTACGTTCATTATTTCCATACAGTGCATGCAAACATGTTAATGAAGTTTATGTCAAGTATGTTGAAGATACTTAAATATTTTTAAATACATAAATGTTTACCTTCCCTTTTGTTGCACTGTAGGAATAGTGTTTTAAGCAAGGTAAATTTGTATAGTCCATTGTGTCGCAAGTGATAGAAAACGTTATGGGGGCCTGTGCCCCAGTAGAGCTTTAGGAGAGCTAGAGCTAGCAACGCCCCTGGAACTACATCTTGCCATTCATGTCTTACGGTTGCTTATTTCTGTTTTATTATTAGCTGTTTCAAAATGATAAGTATTTGTAATTATTATTAAATAAGTCTTGGTACAAATTATGACAAATCATGTCAAGGGGCGTAGGAACAATTTAAAATATGTAAAGCAAAACTATTTAAAATACACATTGTGATAGTAACATCTGAGAAAGTGGGAATGAACGTTATTAGATTACTAAAAATTAAAAATAGAAATAAAAAATAACCGTTTTAAATCATTGATGTTGACTGTCTCTGAGGGGCTTCAACAGATTATTTCATCAATAATCTGTGACGTGAAATCATCCCCAGTGACCAAAGACTCATCACACCCTACAGTATAATAACACAACCAACACAAGGACTGATGTGCGGTCGCCGAGTAAAACCTGCAGAACAAATGCACCCTGCGGTCTGACATGTTTTACTGTATATCAGTTTACATTAAAACAAAGTCCTGGCATTAAAGTGTTTATCACGCTCTCTAAAAACAAGATTAACAAATCACACCTAGAGATTTAAAGTATATGTTTATCATCAAAGAGAAAGCAGATGTATCTCAAAGAGAATTAGGCTACACAAAGTTTACAGTCAATCATCATCTTACTGTGGTTTTATCATCCATAATCTTTATAATTTTCAAACACAACAAAGTCACACTGGCATACATTAAGACGGATGAATCAAACATTTTCATAAATGTGCAGTCGGGGCAGTTTTTTTATTTGAAACTTTTAGGCAGTCTATTTCTCTGAATTACATTTAATTGTAATTTCAGTCCATCAAAAGAAAGGTTTGAGTTGCCCTGTTGCTTTTCCCATTTGTGATGTTTAACAAGTTTTATGTTTCATTTGCATTTGACTGAAAATCAATTAAACAAGCTATAAGACATTTTCAATACACGTGTTGAGTAAAATGCCTTTTTGTCTTGTTCAATCAATAAATAGAAGGTTTCCTAGACAATTAATGCGTAAATTATCGTTACATTTCTGTAGTCCAGACTTTTATCCAGAAATTGGATTGAATAATACAGAAAAACAAGACTTCACTGAGAGTTTGACAACTAGCTCCGGTCTCACCAATATGGTTTTGTTAAACACATGAGCATAAGAGAAAGTTTCCTTTTTAGTAAGATAAGGAAGATTTCGGGGTGATTTAGGGTAAAGCAGACTCTTTTTGTGAATTTTTTTCCAAATTCACCCTAATTTCTACATTAAACTTTAGTTTTTTACTAACTAGCCCAATTTTTTACTTAATGTAAACATTGTTTAAATGTAATACATTTTAAAAGTAAGTCTAACTATTTTTGCGACGCATTTGGACTGTTACAAATGGCTATTACTGTGGAGATGCGTTGCTGCGCATTCATTAGCTCACATAACAATAAGCACGATTTATTTTATTTATAAATTACACTTTCTTTACTCATCATGAACGTATCTCACTTTTTGCAATCCTCGTCAAGTCTTAAATAAAAGGGTAGCCTTTTTGCCAATGAGAGCTGTTGCATAAACGCCTTCACCTGCAATGTAGCCACACAGCAGATTACTGTAAAATTAAAGATCAAACCAAAACCCTTCACAAACCCAAAGCTGGGTGAAATAATGAAGGGGTTTAAGATGCTCACCTGCCGCCAGACACACAGGCAGCAGCACTCTGAAGATCAACCCACACACAACCTCAGAAGCCATCGCTCGAGCCGAGCTCTGTCACATCCAGATGTGGTTTAAAGAACAAACTGTAGTGTCCTGGATCCAGATGTCAAACCCCGATCTCTTCTCGATCTAGGGCAAGACGGCATCATGCGTGCGTCCTAAACTTCACCGCACACCCGTGCGTCCTGCATGTGTCCAAATGCGTACAACCTTCTTTATGCTTACTTCCAAAGGGTTAAACGTGAATTATCTAACTCATTATGACATTTAGATGTTATTTTTACGTAAAGTTTCACCCGCGCGTTTTGGGCACGCCGATGCACCGTCTGCGCCAGAGCGCGCAGGATGCGTCCGACTCCGGAACGGCGCGTATATCCAGCGGGAAATAGTCACAGTTTCCCGTGGCACCGAAAAGAAGAAACTTTATTGTAAGAGCAATTAATCGTCCCTCAAGTTTGGTTTTTACGCGTTCATGTAGACTAGATGACTCCCCACAACCATGAACTCGGTCAAAGCTCTGAAAACCACGGAGATTCCGGTTAATGACAAACTCATAAGTGATCCAGCAAGCATCCAATGAGGGCAGGCGGGAGGAGGGGCCTCTGGCCCCTGAGGGACGCTCCATTTGACTACCGTATTACTAGGAAATCATCATCATTACAACAACGCTTCTAGAACAGATTTTATCACGTCTGTGCAGCACTCTCTTTTTGCTAACTTAACATTTATTAAGCCGACACTTTAATAGTTGAAATAATTGATACACATATTTTTTTAAGGAACATTGTTATTTTAGGAAAGAAGATCAATGAGGCATTAATGTAGAATATTACGTCACAGGTGGGTGAAAATGTTAAATGTTAAACCACACCTGAGACAATACCTGTGAAACTCGGTGAGTGATCATTTTCTGCCTGTCAATCATTGCATGCATTCATGTTCGATGACATTGCTGACCATGTCTTTGGAGGAAGGGCGAGTGGTGGTGTTTCATGCGCAATTCGGTCCACCTTTTGAATTGATCAGGACCCCAGTGGGTAAACATTTGTGGACCTGTGTTGTGTGAATGTAAGCTAAAAAATACAAAACAGTGTTTTATTTCTCACCTTTAGTCAAACATTATTGGTCATAATAACAGTTTATTTAGTCATGACAGTTTTTATTAACCATTCCAAAAGATCCAAAACATTTCAAAGCACCATTAAATATCTACTTGTTTATCAGTGTGATGTAAAAAGTGAAAATGATCCTTTAAATAACATCCAATGGCTATAATATTAAAGGGAATGGATAGTTCACCCCAAAATAAAAATTCTGTCATCATTGATTTATTCTCGCATTGTTTATTACATGTATGTGACTCAGTCAAACACAAAGAAGAAAAGTCTCAGTGTTTTTGTGTCCATAAATAGAAGTCAAAAGGGTCCAATGTTGTTTGAGTGTTCTTCATACTAAAAATGTATATAATATTATAAACTGTAATATAATGTATAAAGTCATGCAGATTTGGAATGACATGGGTGAGTAAAGAATTAAAGAATTTTCATTTTGGGGTGAACTGTCCCATTAATGATTCACAATGTTTTAATTTGGATTCTACCACATGAAGCACATTTTAGTTTATATTAAACTTTTTTTAAACACTTTGTGTAGTATGTTTGTACAGTTTTAAAAGGTGAATTTAGATAAAACTATAGTCATCTAAAATTCACCTGAATTCACACTATAACATTTCATAATGAAATTAAAATCAGGAATAAATAAAAGTGAGACGGTACACACGCAGACACAATAAAGCAACATGTGTTTGTGTTGTTACATACAGCGAGTCCATTGGAAAGCTGGGCTTCAAAAACCTGTAAACAAACAAAAAGTTTTAGCATTTCAAACAAATAAAAGTATGACACGATGTTAAAAGGCATATCAGTTTTGTATCATGCAAGTTAGAAAATCTGAATGTCATGAGTGCCCATCACTAAAACATAATCTAATGTCTTACATTGTGTATGTTCATGAGTTGGTGTTGATTATAGATGAAGTGAGAGTCGGTCTCGTACAGTATGTTGACTGCTCTTTAAAAACTGTACATCAAAATTTGAACACAAAGCACTTACACCAGAGCAAACTTCCTGGATGTTTAATTCCACGGCTCTCATTAATGCCTAAGAATAGAATAATGTCTATAATCCATATACTTTGTGGTCTCGACACACATTTTATACCTGCACACACAAATGTGTACATACGCATTTGAAACGTTGAGCATAAATATTTAAACCATCATTAAAAGTTGCTGAGACAAACAATATGATGAATCGCACAATATGAAACTGCCAAGTTTTTAAAAATGCTTTGTAAACTCGACACTTACACAGTGTCTAGACTGAATGTACTATGTATGTGTTACTTTGTGTGTCTTGAGTTTAGTACATAGTCCGGATATCCTTACTGCAGGAAAAGGACGGAAAACACAAAATTAAATTTTTCTGTAATCCAAACTATAATCTTGTTTACTGGCTAATGTGACGTGCTTTCTTGCAAAGTTTGGACACAATGAGATGAAGCAAAAAGACAACAATCCAACACAAGAACAAGGATTAATATTGTAATCAATTCTAATATTATATTTTAAAACTAGCCAGGCATTATTAACAATGAAGCTTTCCATAGCAAACACCACACTCGCTAACATCATCAACGAAAGTTCTAAGAAACATTGAGAAGTCAGTCAGCATTTATTTTCTCTCTCTAGAGAGTTATAAAGAGTTCGCCTTTCATCGCATTAACACACAAATTTGAAAAAAACGTCCGTCTTCCTTCACCGTCAACCAAAAGTAGTGCAATCATGGTTAAGTGGCTCCAGCGAATCAATATAGGGTCAAAAGGAAGCCATTGATCAATATCTACAGGTTTAACGATTGTTCTTTAAAGGCTCACACTCGATGACAAACAAACGTCAGGAAACATTCGCCTTTTATCCATAATTCATCACAGAGGAGGAAAATTCACATCCAGCATCCCATCATGGGTGGAGAGCATGTTGATTATCCACCTACATCTCAATTATACAGAAACATGAGGGATCATACACAGCTCTGAAACTATTGCTCTGATTGTCGTGTTTTGACAGCCTGCATCCTTGAAAAATGCATTCGGACTGATGCTTTGATCATAAAACGATGCCAGGTCATGCTGCTTTCATTTGCTTTGTATCGACCTCGCAGGAATTTATACAATTTAAATATTTAAAATCAAGTATTTGTCACTGGCACAGGCAAAGCAACACAATGCCCATTATAAACCCAATGCATAAACAGATCAAACAGAAGCTGTGATTAAACAAACGTTATACATTTTATCAGTTCATGTAGGTCATGAAACCCACAACAATCATTCCAGCTTTAGAGTCATCCCTCAAAATTCTGGAAACGTCCTCAGAAAACTTGCACATGAATACTTCAAGGGTGGGTCAGGGTTGTCATTGAACTCGCAAGAGTCAAAAAAGACATATAACACTAATTTACCACACTACTAGCAACACGCGATGCATACTGTACATTTATTACATTTTAAAGTCCCAGTGAAATTGAAAATTACAATGCTTTTTTTCATGAAATATTTCAGTGTTTATTGTAAATAGTTTATCAATGTGGATCTTTCACTTATTAAAATTTGTGTGCCCTCATAATCTTTAGTTAAAATCTGAAAATGCACTTCCTTCCTGTAATGACTATCCATCTTATATGATGTATGTTAGGCGGCTTTGGCGGAGCATCCGTTAACTCCTCCACTTCAACTGTCAGTCTATAGCCAGTTCCATTTCAAAATGCAATGGCTGTTTTTATACATCTAATCAAATCGCAGAGAAAGACGAAAGCCACGCCCACTATTTTTCTCATTCAAAATTCCATTTCACTAGGAAATGCGTCAAAATACGGAAGTAAAAACGATCGCAACTTCCGGTTCACAGGGACTTTAAAGAGGTGTAAAAACACGGTATAAACTGCATAAATAATGTTGCTGATTAATTGATCGTGTAAAATAAATCCTTTACTTAAATGTCAACTTTTCACCCTAAACACAACACTACGTTTACATTACATTTTATTTAAACTATATCAGAAACTATAATATGTAGCCTACTATCATATTGCTTGATCGACTGCTTTGCTTACTGCCTAAATGCTCAATGTGTGTAGTGTCTCTGCCACTATGAGAAAGAAATGCCCTGTTTTGGAGCTTCTGCCTCATTTTGGAGCTCCCACACCCATCTGGAGCACTCCAGGATGCAGACATACCCCTCTTTATATCTCAGGGATTGAACCATATAGGAACTTATAACATATAGAAAACAAAAGACATATTTGTCAGAATCTAAAAGGATATCTTTAATTCTTCTCGGGTAACAGACATGCAAACTTTGAAAAAAGAACACAAAAAGAGTTACCATTGGCATGTAATGCAATGCAAAGACTCATCAATAATAAAAATAATGTTGTTGTCATCGATTTTCCACCTCTGTAATATGGCTTCAGAATTTTAAAAATTCTAAATTTTGTCATTTCTACAAAACCGTGGATGACTCATTTCATTTTCACCCGTGGGGTTTAATAGTTTTAAGCATTTCTTTTTTTAAGAAAAAGACTGATCAAAATCAATTTTTTTGAATGAAGGGACCTCTGATTGAGTTGACACGTATTGACACGTGAGACTTTAGTCAATAGAGTTAATGATAACAACTAAACTTGTGGGAATTTACTATACAGTATACATAATACAATGAGTAACTATACTGTAAGTAAACACCTATAGAACATGCAGAAACTTCAACCACTCCAGAAACTTATTTTCACCTTAGTACCCAAAAAACCTGGCTTGATGGCTCCCAGTTCACAAACATTTAAATTTTCTTCAGACAAACATAAAATCTAGTCGCCTCTATATCATTCCAGTGCTTCTAGTGCTTAACAAACTGACGCTAATATCTATCACTGACCAGAATATCAATAATGGATTCCTGTGTACTGGAATGACCACAGTTATGTCACCACACGATTAACCAATAACTGCGTATGTTGTGCACCATCTAAGCCTTTTATCTCAAGAGCCCTCGTTTGTCTGCAAAGCTTTACCTGGGTGTGGTGTTCCAGGTTATCACTTCCTTCATAGCATCCTCATTATAGCCCTAAAACATTGATGATAACCTCTTAACTGCCGATGACCATTCTACCCTTAAAGCCCTGCATTATTAAACACTCTTCAGCCATCTATACAATGAGAATTTGCATTGGAAAGCTGGCTAAAGCTTTTAAGCTTCAACTTTCAAAGTTTCTCGTCACATACTCAACTGGGAATGGGATAGTACATGTTTAAGATACAATTACCTTGAATAAGACGGATCAAAGGCGACAATTAAATCGGACAATAAATATAAACCCAACAGGACCAACAGTAAAAGTGTACTGATTAAAAATAATAAATGTTATTTGTAATATAATATGGTGTTTGTTTGTATTATTTTACAGCTTGGCAGCCCCATCCCTTATTTGTCTATTACATAGAAAGAAGCATCCAGAAAAGTGTTTTGTATGAAAAAAGTCAGTTTGTTTAAAGGGTGTAACTCCTCGCATCTATCAAACAGGGGCCTGTTTCAATAAGGAGGTTCAACCAACACCGAGTTAAAATGTGAACTCTGAGTTGATTTACTCAGAGAATCGCAACTCTGAGTTTTCGGTTTCAGAACAGGTGATTTCAATTAGTTCAATCCACTCTGAGTAAGTTCACTCTAGGTTACACGCGTGCACCATTGATTTAAAAAGCCATCATCAATTGAGCGAAGATAGCACGATTCACCATGGCAACAGCACCAAAAAAAGCAACATGGCGGCAGAAAGCACATGAGAGTGAGGCACACTTTCCGCTCGATTTACTGATGTCCTGAAAATGACTTAAGTTTAAATTAATAAATTGATACCAATAAACAAATAAATTAATCATTAAATGAATGAAACAACAGAAATAATAAAAAAATCGTATGTTCTCACTCGCCATGAGTGCTGTAGTTACGCAAGTAAGACGTCATGGTGTATAGGACACCTGTAGGGCGTCAGACTCTCGTGCAAAGTTAGACTGATCGCCGGTTCGAATCCTGCTCTGAACAGATTTCACTTGGAATGGCTGCATGTCAAATTTACTTGTTTATTACCTTTATCGCTTCATTTCTGCATGTATGTCTGTATTTATTCATTTCTTTATTCATGCACTTTATTTATGTGTAAGGATGGATGAGATATATTTTGATAAATCTAATTCACTGTAAAGAAAAACGGTACAGTTTTAATAAAAATGCACAGGGAAATGACAAAATTCCACTCGGTGCTCTCCTGAAATCAAAGTACATTCCAATGAATTAATGCAGCCTCTTCATGAATCCTCTATAAAAGCACATATGACATACAGTATAAGTCACTGAGATGGTCTCTGTGTAATCAAAATGTGTGCCATGAATGACTGTATTAATGAATGAATGGATGAGTTACACCACTTGCGCTTTAAAAGGGGGAGGAGATCGAAATAAACTCTGGGTTTACCAAAGAAAACCTGCTCCCGACCAGGTTAGGTTCACAGAGTAAGTTACTATGGTTACTGACTCTGAGTATAAGATACCTCTCCTTTAGAAACGGGCTTGAGTTACCCCGCTTTCTCAGGTTTGACATACCTCACATTCTGAAACGGAAAACCCAGAGTTTCCCTCATTTCAGGGTTAATATACTCAGAGTTTTCACTAAACCTCCTTTCTGAAACGGGCCCCAGGTATACCACACCCAATAAGAAAACCAAACATGGTTTCACTACAATAACTATAGTATTTTTAGTTTAAATAAAAACACTAAAAAACAATAAGCATAACATTTGTAGTAAAACTATGACATACAAATGACAATCAAACAAAAACATGAGTACTGTACTTTTACTATAATAAAAATACGGTTCGTTTTCGTAAGGGAATGACATGCATAGACGCTGCATTATGCGCAATGGCCTGCCGACACGGCGACGCCATATTGGACCGGGCCAACACATTAAATACATATGAGTAGACTGTGGAACTGCGGGCATTCTGAATAAAAATCACAATAATACGTTGTTGAATTACATTCGACAACCAATTTCAACAAATTTCGGTCTACGTGAAGTATAAAACGTTAATAGGCCCAATATACAGGGACTCGTTGACGTAGCGCAGCAGCGCGCCAAAGCTTCAGGGGCTTTTTTGATCCCGGGACCCGATGTTTAATGCCTTCGTCCTGTGCCAGTTTAATCTGGATGTTCTGCAAATTGAGCAGCGCACACGTTACCATATTACGGTGTTTACTAGAGTATTCATAACGCAGCGAGAAACTTTCACACACTCACACAGTAGTTCGCAGCATTCTCACGTGATCAGCGAATCTCTTCCGGCTAATGGGTATTTCGATGAATGTTAATTTCAAATAAAAAGTCATATTAATGTCAAAATAAAGGTGTTAAGATCCTTACTTACACCGGTGTAAGTAGTCAAATAAAGAAATGATTCGCCTAGATATTTAATCCAAGATGCAGTTAAGCATATCATTGTGAAACACCCCGACCTGTTTTCGTCGTGTAGCCTATTTGATGACTTCAGATGATGGAGTCCAAGAACGAGTCATTTTGATAATATATTAATGTACTGTACCTTCAGTTTCCGATCCCCACAGAGTCCTTGCAAAATCCATAGATAAGCAATAGAATAAAGAAACCTGTTGCTTCCCCCAAAATTACCTCATAATTTACGTTCAGGTTTTCAAAACTACATAGTGGAAAAGCTCTCATGTGTTTGATTGAGTTAGGAGATGCAGTACATGCATTGAATACTTAATTGAACAGGCAGGACATTATGAGCTGCATTTAAGAGCAACAGCACGGCATCAAATTCAATCACACGGCAATTTCAGTGCATGCACTCTGCTGACTGGACAAACTCACGTCATTAAATAACTTCCGACTGTTAAGAGTACTCACAATAATTCCATTACATAAAAGTTTGATCAAGAGACGACATGCATAGTCTTACTGGCCTGTCAGAAAATCCATGTCCACAAGTTAGCATCGAAGCACCCTCTTTGACTTCTGTTCTTCTTAAATTAAACTCTATGGGTGGGTTGCACCAACAAAGGTTTAGAGCAAATCTATGGTTTGTTGATCCTATTTTTAATTTAATTCAAATTGCGTTGCACCACTTAATTTTAAACAGAGATTAACAAATCGTGGATTAAAACTTTAACCTGTATTTAAACCGTCATATGCGATTAATTTTGTCCGTCATGATGGATTTGCCGTTGTAACTAAACAGCAACAGTGTTTCACTGTCATGTAAAAAGAAAATTAAACCGCTCGTGCATGTAAAAGAAACGTAAATTTTGCTATTTAAAACCTCTCTCTGGATAATTCGTTGATCAGTCTGATCATCCATAAACACATTTCACAAGCCTTGAGCGCCATGACAGCGTACGGATATGAGAGTTGAGCCGCATCATTATCCTGCAGCTCGCGACTGGAGCAGACAATAAGAGAGAAAAGCGCAGTACGGGAATGACGAGCGGGTGAACCTCTGCCGTAGACACCGCCGCGAACGGACCCTCGGTCGTGTTCTGGGGCTGTTTGTGGCAGTGCAGCCGGCTGAGGTGCGCCTGTTCGGGATCGGACCGGACCACGATTTAGACAGGGTGCCCACAATACCGGTGTCACTGGTGCCGCAAAAATAACTATTCTCAGGATGTCTGTCTTTTCCCGTTTAATCACAAACGTTGTGCTTGTATGTATTGCATAAGAAAGCAGGGCATCTTGAATTTGACGCTTCACAGCCGGCCACCCAGTTTATCAAACCACCGTGCCCTCACGGTCCGTGTACCTTCAGATAATTCATTTATTCGTTTTTGTTTTCAAAACAGAAAAACGAATAAACCGTTCATTTTTTACACATTCCACCGTATACGAGACAAATTTTTGGTTTGTTTTCCTCAATATTTCTTTAAGTGCATCAAATTAATATACAACAAAACCAAAACGAAACATCAAGTATTTTTCTTAACAAAGCGCATTTTAGTCCACCGGAAGATCAGCTGCACTGCAGCCTCTGGCGACGAGTGGTGGTAGCACAAGACCACTCTCTGTAATTATACGTTTTCAGTGGTGTGTGCCACTAAATCCGTAAACAACCATACAGACACATAGGTAGACATTTCTGTGCAATGTAGATGCAGTTAATGAATAAAGAATGTGTGTGCGTGCGTGCGTGCGTGCAAAGGTGACAGCAAGGGAGGTTTAACCATAGCCCCCATTTAAATTCACAGTGAGAGCAGCTCGTTTTGCACTTCTGATACCATTTTCACCTTTGTTTGTACTAAAAATGTGAAAGTTGTTAAATGTTAAGTTCATGAAAATGTTAAACTTAAAAGACTAAACATTTCTATACAACTCTACATGCATGATAGCTGTTTACAAAAATAAGATGAGTTAATCAAAACCTGTACTTATCATTGCATATTACATTATAGGCTAGCTGAGTTTGATAAAAAGTTAAAACTACTAAGAGATTGTACAAATAAGCAAAGTGAGTGTCTAAAATAAAGGTTTATTGTTAGGTATGAGAATCACAAGAATCACCAGAGACTGCTCTCACTCTGGTCACGGTCTGTTTGAACTGTTGCCATCTGGCAGGCGTTACAGATCAGCCAAAACACACACTAGCCGATTTAGAGACAGTTTCTATCCCAGGACAATAAATATCCTGAACAATTATCTAAATGTTCAAATGTGACTCTGCTATCTCTCTGCACTTTAAGATCTCCTTATCTGGTCTATTACCTTGTTGTTCATTTTACAGTGATTAGTCAAAATGCTGATTTGCCAATGTTTTGCCCTTTTTTCAGAATCAGAATCAGAAGAGCTTTATTGCCAAGTGTGCTTGCACACATAAGGAATTTTCTTTGGTTTTGGAAGCTTCTAGTACAGACATTCAACACAATGACAATACAAATATAATAAGATTTACAGTCTAAACGATTCTAAAATATGCATCTATAAAATAAAAGACTATTGTACAGAAAATGGGGGATAATAACATATAAGAGACATTGGAATGTTGCTCTTAAGGAGCAGTTATCTGTTTAGGAGGGAGATTGCCTGGGGGAAGAAACTGCTTGTGTGTCTGGAAGTCCTGGTGTTTGGTGCTCTGAAGCGCCGGCCAGAGGGCATTTTTGTCGTATTATATTACACATATTTATTTATGTCTTGTGTTTTGTGTTACAGGTGCTCTAAGAATTTCGTTGTTTGCTTTGCCTGCAGTGACAATAAAAGCTATTCATTCATTCATATTCAGGTATACAGCCAAATCGCCAGTGTTAAAAAATGTCAAATGAACTCTCACAGAGTATATATAATCCACGCTATGAGAGTGTGGATTATACAGTGGGTGTTAATTTGACATTTTTTAACACTGGCGATTTTGCTGTGATATGCGAATGTAAAGGTTAACCGGTCATAGTGACCCATGATAAAAGAAGAAGTAGTGAAGAAATAGTTTTTATAATACAGTCTGCTTGATCAACATGTAATGTCTCTACACACTACTCACTACATTTTATTAAGAATAAAAAAAACAATAGAACCCTACCCAAAACACAATAGAAAATGTAATGGATTTATTAGTTATAATAGGAATTTAGTTTTGGTTTTAATGCATAAAAACCCAAAGGTTCATAATGGTATTTACTAGGAAATCATTACATTTTCTATTGTGTTTTGGGCGGAGTTCTATTGCTATGTAATAGCATGGAACGTGCAATGAAAAGTAGAGGTTTCTGATTAACTCATCTTAATTTTATAAACATAGCATCATGTAGACTATGTCGATCTACATACAGTATAAAATATAAAAGACAAAACACTTCTACATACAACAGTTGTAGAAGTGTTTTGTCTTTTATGTTAGCATTTTTACGAACAGTGCAAACAAAGTGCAATTTTTTAACACATTAAAGTGCAAAACGCGCCTCTCTCACTATCCATTTTAACGGCGGCTATGGTAACCTCCCCGCTGTCAGGTACATCGCTGCCACGAGCACTGACGCATGAGCGTGCGCGTCCATATATGTGCATTCTTTATTTCATTAACTGCGTGTATAGGCCTACTTCTACATTGCACAGAAATGTCTACTTATGTGTCTGTATGGTTGTTTACGGATTTAGTGGAACACACCACTGAAAACATTATGTATAATTACAGAGAGTGGTCTTGTGCTACCACCACTCGTCGCCAGAGGCTGCAGTGCAGCTGAACTTCCGGTGGACTAAAATGCGCTTTGTTAAGAAAAATACTTGATGTTTCGTTTTGGTTTTGTTGTATATTAATTTGATGCACTTAAAGAAATATTGAGGAAAACAAACCAAAAATGTGTCTCGTATACGGTGGAATATGTAAAAAATGAACGGTTTATTCGTTTTTCTGTTTTGAAAACAAAAACGAATAAATGAATTATCCGAAGATAAACGGACCCCTCACTCGTGCTGAGGTGTTTTATTTATTTCCATTTTTATTTACAATAAACACATCACTGAAGAATGACTTTATGCTTATTTGTCTGTTTCTGATCATTTCCCCGCACATTTTATTATACATGTGTTTTTTTTATTATTTTAACCTCCTCAGTAGCTGGTTTAAAGTTAATCCCTAATTGAGAGATAAATCAGAGTTTAAAATAATGGAGCAACAGAATTAAAGTTAATCTAGATTTACTACAAAATTGAAACCTGGATCAAATGATATCTTAAATATAAACCTGGTTATTTGTAAATCAAGTTTACAGTTTGGTGCAACGGAATTATTAAATAAACCTTGATTTAATCTAGATTTAAGACTAATCCTTGTTGGTGCAACCCACCCTACATTTAATCACTTTTCTATGAAGCTGTTGTCCTCAAGTAGGACCTTCACTATGTACGTTTTACTGCATTCGTGGGGATTGAACAAAACACACACACTTAGTCATTTCTACATACATTTTTGACATGTTATATGCAACTGTTTTTCATTTAATTGATTATAATGAAGCTCGATGATGGACTGACCTTTTGTTGTTTCCCTGTCTCAATCATAAAACATTTATATAACACGATTAAAACATGATAACATGATTACGTTTTTAAAGTAGGAATATTTTATTTATTTAATTTTTATCAAACCCAATCAACTTGTATTGAATATCTCACAGTTGAAGGACAAATATTCGGGTACAATTAGAATGTTTTCGAAGCATTTACCGCCATCTCGTGGTGATAACGAATCACTACAGAAACTGCGCTGACCCTTCCAAACTGCCCTCAAGCATACAACTTTTCCAAACAAACAAACAAAAAACTATAATTGAGTACTTAAAATATGTGTTTTAGCTAATTACAGGAAAGCAAAACAACAACAACAATAGGTTGTATTTTTATTTCTTTGATTCATGACAACCCAACACAGTTGCTGTATGTCCTACTTTCTCAAAACATTTTATAGGCCTACTGTACTTTTTCTATATTAAATAATTGAATAAATATGAATAAATAATACAAATTTAGAAACGAAATCTGTGCCAAAGAGCAACAGTATGAGACATTTTAATTCTTTAATTTTAATTTCGTTTTAAATAATTCTAAGTGAACGACATTATTTACTGATATTATTTATCAATCAATAGCACACGTTTATTCACTGGTCAAAAATATAAGATTCTAGCTAAATAAATAATTAATATTTTCTAACCCTAGAGTTGACTAGTATTTGATTCAGCGGTTGTTATTTGTATTTAGTACTGTAGGAGGCGATAAAGTCTTGGTTTTAACGTTCAGCATGGCGTCTGGTTTGTTTTGGTTGTTAGTTTTGTTGTGTGTGTTTGTGATTGTTAGAGGATTTCATGATGTTCAGCTGATATCATATTCGTGCTACAAACCCATCATAGACCGCAGACCTTCATTCATAAAGTATGAACATTTAACATCTCTTTAACGTATTTTACTCACAATAACAATAACAAAACATGACTCATGATGATATACACATGTCTTGTGTTGTGTGGGTTATGGTCATTTCATCCTCACAAAAAGCATTGTGATGGTGCAACGATTTATGACAGCTGATTTATATGTGGTGTACTTTGATATACCATGGTATTTATGTGGTCATCCAACTTATACATGATGTAGGCTACAGAAAACATAATTGTTCTTTGTTGTATGTGCATGTTTGTTGTATTGAAGTCATTTGGAGTCCTGGGCAATACCGTGATATATGAACATAGTTTAATTTATGGTTTAAATATAGCAGTTTACCATGGTATTACCACATGAAACCATCATTGCTGCTCAATCTTTTTTGTGATGGTACAAGGAAGTACCTTTAAAAAATCGCTGAAAGGATACACTGTTCAGGAAGTTACATGTACTTCAAACCATGGTTTTACTGTAGTAAAAGTGTCAGGATCACGTTTTTCGTCAGCTTGTTTACCATTTGTATAACCATAGTTTGATTACAAATACCATGGTTAAGACTGGTAAATTTGTGGTTGCTTTGGTTTTACTACAAATGAAACAAAAAACCCCTCTAATGTTTCTTAAGGGAATCTAAAGGCACTTTAGATGTAAATATTTAAATATTTCTTTAATATTGCTGGGTTTTTTGACTGATGGTGTAATACATCATGTATGTGTTTCTAGGACATATCCCAGAGGTCATGAATATGTAAATGTCTCTGATCTCCTGGCCTCCTGGGACTGGCGCAACGTTCAGGGCAAAAACTATGTGAGCATCACCCGCAACCAACACATCCCACAGTACTGCGGCTCATGCTGGGCCATGGGGGCCACCAGCGCCCTCGCAGGTGAGACCACCAACAGCTCGAGTACACACATGACATGTAAAGTAGAGTAAAGAACACATTATTTATCTTGAATTATTTGTTATTTTTGCATTTTTACAGACTAGCTGCACTTGAATGTTTTAATAAATGGCAGTCATTGTGATTATTGTATAAACATATCATGTTTTGTGTCGGTTCTTTTAAATAACTCGAACATTTGCAAATCCACCTGAATTTTTCTAGAATCCAAGTTATAATCTCGAGTTTTCATCTCTGGAGTGCAGTAGTGGGTCAATTACAGTAATACAAAGTATTGTACAGACATAATTATTATAGTTTAGTTTTCATTTTTATTGTAGTTTTATTTATTTTTTTTTAATTATTTTTAATGTTAATTTTAGTTTAATTTGAGCTATTTTGATATTTGCTTTTTTGTCATTTTAGTATTTCTTTATTTGTTTATTGTTTTTAATATTTTTCAGTTAATAATTTTAGTTCCTTAGCTTCCACTCTTTTCAGTTTATTGCTAATGCAACTGTAGCGGGTTCGCTATAGTAACGAAGGAAGAGGACGAGGTTGGCGGGACTGACACGAGCTTTTATTGCTTTGCCACACGAGAAAACAAAAAGTCCATTCATACAACATATAAATCCACGGCTTTTCCTTCAGCCTGGCTTGAGAACATAATAATCCAGCAAAGTCCTTCGTTCTTTCCTGAGAGGTTCTGTGGTCGTGGCAGTCCGTGTGCAGTCCGTCCCTCTCTCCCCGTTGAGCGTCTCTTGGGTCTTTATATATCCTCTCCCCGCGCCCTTACTGGAATGACACACAGGTGTTGGTTGTTTGCATTTATTCCACTCACTTACCGCTCGTCTCCCGGCTCTCTCTCCTGCCACAGACCTCGCTAAACCACGCCCCCCTCGCCACAGCAACATTTACAATTTTCATTTACTTTTTCAAATAATATTTTAGCCTTTATTTGATTTGATTTTAATTAAAAGGGTAATATGACACGGCTGAAACGAATAATATCGTTTGTTTTAGATGTAATGCAATGTGTGTACACGATTTAAGGTTAAAAAACGCTGTATTTTTCACATACCGTGAATGTTTGTATCTCCTCTTTGCCCCGCCTCTCTGAAACGCGCAGATTTTTTATAAAGCTCATCGCTCTGAAAAGTGAGGTGTGCTATGATTGGCCAGTTAACCAGTGCGTAGTGATTGGTCGAATACTGCAAGCCTGTGACGGAAATGTAACGCCTCTTACCATATTTGGAACATCAGGTTCCAAAGCAATTGTACTGACAGGTACGTCACCTTACTTGCGTAAACATTTGGGCGGTCTTAGTCAACTCGTACCACGAACTGACATAGATTTGTGGGGTTGTGGTTACACGAGGCGTTTCAGGCAGGTCTGGGTGAGCATTCGCTTTTAGATAGAATGCATCTTTTGTTCCCACACTTTCATTTTTGCAATTTTACGTGTCAACTTATAACACACCAAAGACACAGAAAAACACGTATTCGCGACATATGACCCCTTTAACAGAAATGTTTTATATACATTTTTTAGTAAACTATTAACCTTGGAAGAGTGCAGTAAGGTTCCACAGTTCTTTGGGGGAAATAGGAATCAAACTGTATGGAGTTAATAACTGTTATCTTGTGTTATTCTCCCTTCTTCAAAATCAGATCGCATCAACATCAAGAGAAAGGGGGCGTGGCCTTCTGCCTACCTGTCTGTACAGAATGTGATTGACTGTGGAGATGCGGGCTCGTGTTATGGTGGAGATCATCTGGCTGTTTATAAGTACGCACATGATCGGGGCATTCCCGATGAAACCTGCAATAATTATCAAGCTCGCAACCAAAGTAAGACATGAACTCTGAAACTCAAACCCTGAGTAATAAACTTTGCAGGTTCTGTGCTGTTCAGGCATGACTAATGCCTCATTACGCGTGGTAGTATTTTTCTAAACGATCAGATTTAAGATTTTAGCCTGGTGAATGATAAACCCACCTTAGCAACCACATAGTAACCACACTCAACATCCTAGCATCATAGCGTAAGAACGTTTGCACAGTCAACCACTGCTTAAAAAACACAAAATGTTTGTACAAAATACAAACAAATGTACTGCAAGGTTTTCTGATAATAAAGTCTGGTTTCTGTGTTTAAATGTGCGTTTGCAGAATGCAACTCATTCAATCAGTGTGGCACATGCTCATTCTTCGGCTCCTGCGCCATCGTTCAAAACTACACGGTGTGGAAAGTTGGAGATTACGGCACCATCAGAGGACGAGAGCGAATGAAAGCTGAGATCTACAAGCATGGACCAATCAGGCAAGTTTTACACCACAATATACAACCGTGTCAAAATGTGATGTTCAAGGGGGATATTTGTACATGCGTTTCATGAGAGGACGAAGTTAAAATATGAGATGTATGGTACAAAATACAGAAAACACTAAACTTGGTTAAGACGTGTTTTTAGGGAATTTAGGGAAAGCTCACAGTAAATTTGAGCAGTTATTAGTATTTTGTTGATTCTCCAGTTTTATATTATGTTTTAATAAAGCGTGAAGATGAAGTCAGATGTTTTGGTCACTGCTGTAGATAAATGAGTCCTGGAATTTTGCATCAGTATATTTTTACATTTCTATAAGACATGTGACATTATATATTAACTAGAAAGTCTATTTTACTTGTGTTTTATTGGTATTTTATGTTCATTTGATGTTATAGAACTTACACACCGTACGTTTTCACACCGTCACCGTCGAAAGCGTCAATGTGGCCGGAAGTCATTCATTTTCAATGTGAGCCGGCAGCGAGCAGCGGCGCGTCTTGAATATTATCGACTGCAATATCGGAGGCTGCACTCTCAGCACCGCACTTCTGGGGCCGCACTTCTAGAACCCTAATTGTTTTTTAGAGCGCCACCTACCGAATCGGACTTGCAACTAAGACAGTATGAGTATATCCACCCAATTCTAACTACTTAGTTTTAAAAGGTTTATTACACCCAAATACTATATTTCATGCAATTAAACCTTATTGCTAACAGCTGAATGTTGAGTAATTATTGTGACTAACTAGCATAATATAATTCTTAATAAAATAAAACTTCATAAAATTAAAATTAACAAGAAATCATTCAGACACTAGATCAACCACATTTCAAGTACAGAGTGAAGACACAATGATGACTCTGGGCGCAGATTTAAGATTGTGTTTATTTAAAAATCACAACTGAACAGCTGAACACACACACAAACACACAAAAAAAACAATATAAATAAAAAGACTTAAATTAGGCCGAAGCCTAGTAATTGACCAATTTATTTATTAATCTTTTGTCATACTATACTACTGCCTGCACTGAGCTGTGTCCTTGAATAGACTACACAGTACATTACAAAATCTAGCACATGGTATTTTAACAGTCAATTATTATGATGTCAAATGTAACAATCAATATTACAAGAATACTGAATATAGAAACAGTGTCAAAATGAAGAGACATGCATCGTGGGATTAACAAATTGACTGAGCACGAGACAATTAAAACATTAAGATTAATTTAAATTACTTAAAATGGAAAAACAATGAGTAATTAACAAGGTTTCACAACGAAGAGTGCTACAGTTTATTGTGCTGGCTAGGCCTAGAATGAATAATCATCCCATAGTCACAAAATCCACAGAAGCTTGCCAGTCGTGCTACAGTTTCGCTAAACAAATATACTAACAACTCGTTTTACAGCATTAGAAGCTTATATTGTGGCTATATATTGCATTCAAGACGATTTAGCACCTCACTTCGGCTACATTAACTTTCCAATAAAATGTTAAATGTTTTTAATGTTGAACTAATAAAAATTAATTCTAATTTGACACTCACGCTCTGATTGTCGTCCATTCTGGAAATGCACTCGACTCGTCACTTCCGTTGTCGCAGGGTCCTAGAAATGCGTCCCCAAAAATGCGGTCCTGATAGTGCGGCCTCCGATATTGCAGTCAGATGTTATAGAACACGTCTTGGCCATCGAGGAGAGTTGAAATCAGGTGAACGTTATGGTAATGAGCTATGACGCGGTTCGGCAGCAACCAATCGGAACGTAGAAGTCCACCACTTGAGAGGATTCCAGAGAACGCAGCCCTGTAAACTTTGGTCTACGTCAGAGCGCCAGAGCGTCCACGAATCTTTCTACAGCGTTGTTGGCAAGGTGGCCAGAGCAATTTTTTGACGCTCTCGATGGTGGCGGTGTGAACGTACAGTAGCATTACGTAGTGCATCACGTAGTAGCATCACGTAGTGACTCAAAATGTATCACTTTTAAATTGTTTTACATCCGAGCTTTTTATTTACTCGATAGCTCTGCAGACTCTCGTCGTTCTCTCAAATTCACGAGGTGCATTCTGGGACGTCTTAAAGGAGTTCCTTGTATCCTAGACACGTTGTGATTAAAAACACAAACTAAAAATAGTTCATGTGTTGTCCTTAACTGAACACATCTCTGTGTTATTTCTTGTGTTAAAAATCAACCAAAAATGTGTTAGAAATAACATGTTATGTGTTCTATAGGATAACACAAACAAAATGAAGACATCCATTTTAAGAGTGTACAGCACGCCACCACCAATAAACCCGTTTCTAAAGTATGTGTAATGTCTGTGTGTGACACCATGCAATGTTTTACAGAGGGTAGCGTGCCACCCGTATGCACTAACGACTAAACCATGATGCTGTTATTGTATTGTAGTTTTTCTTTCTGTGTTGCAGCTGTGCTATAATGGCCACTAAAGGTCTGGAGGCGTACGACGGAGGGATTTTTGCTGAATTTCACATTCTGTCTCTTCCAAACCACATCATCTCAGTGGCGGGATGGGGCGTCACAGAAGACGGAACAGAATACTGGATCGTCAGAAACTCCTGGGGCGAGTTTTGGGTCAGTGACCTAACACGACGGCTCTTATCTGCTTAGCTTTTCCACAAAAAAACGAGCTTTAGAATTTATACATTTTTAGTTTTTCTTACACAAATGCAGTTCTTACAAGATAATGACATGTTGCTTTTAGAGCTATAAATGATAAGTAAAAGTGCTGTACGTGACTGCATGAATTCACTTTTTTGGAGACCAGATAAGCAGACACACTAAATTGAATGTGGGATTAATGTGCAGTAGTTTATATTTGTATATTTACATCTTATTTTAAAACAATGTTGGGTTTATGTTGTCCTCGGTTGGTTACCCTGGTAATTGCTTTTCACAGACAGTTCAAAATCAATATAACAGATTTATCAGATAATCTTAATATGAAACATCCGCTCCTGTTGAATGAGTTCAGTCCTGCACATAATAAAAGCGGGTGTCATGTTTTGTCTCTCACAGGGTGAGCTGGGCTGGGCCAGAATTGTCACCGGTGCTTATAAAGGTGGTCAAGGCCACTGGTATAATCTTGCCATCGAGAGCAACTGCGCATACGGAGACCCCATTGTGGAGAAGAATTAAAACGGACTATGTGTTCTTCATAAAGTCATCAACACCTCATTGAGCATGTGCAGATGAGAGAGCGTGAAGCTGAATTGAATTGGGAGAATTGTCATATTAGATTTTTTAAATCTTACATGAGAACTCGTGATGTCAGTGAAGGAATCTCATGGTGCCATGCGCTGCATTATTTTAGTGCCAAATTCTTAAAACAGCAGGGTTGTACAGGATGTTTACTTTAAACATTTAACATTGGAATCTTTATTTGATTTTAGTTTAGTTTGTTTATGTTTTCTCAGAAAATGAAATGAAACCTTTAAAAACTGCATTTATTTTCTTTGCATAAAATATGGATATAATTGTGTATGCATTTTTATTATTATATTATAATACAATATTGCAGTATATATTTATTTAATTCTTAGGTGAAATATTGTTGAAAAATAGTTTTACTTTAGTTTGCATTTTAATGTATTCATGTTATTCAGAATATTAAAACGCAACTGAACATGCTTTTAGCACAACAGCTTCATGAAATATATGTTTGTGTGTCATGTATGAGCTTCTCTTGCTCTACATCTCGTCTGGGCTTAGCAACAGCACGCGCAGGCACTCCATTGGTCATCATCCGCTGCACGAGCCTCGCAGTTCGTTCCGAGTCGTGTCAGTCAAGCAGAAAACGAACCGAGACATGGTTACCGACAACAGGAGAAAACAAGGGCACTGGTGTGGAGAAGCGTCCAGCCGTGAGGATGCTGAGATGCAGACAGCTGGATGTCACTGGCAGGATGCGTCCTATTGTACGTCCCATGCGTAAGCGCGCGTTTGATTCGATGCCATAAATCTGGCATGAAGAACGTCTCAAACTGCTTTGCAGAACCCGACTACATGACATTAGTGTGCTAAACGCAACAGATAGGTAGATATCAAAACTGGCGTTTTGAAATAAACAAAACCATTGCGCATCTTATACATTTAGTGCGTATCCAAATCCTATTCGTCTCAGAGCATCGTTCCAGGTAAGAATGCGATTGAAAATCATATATGAATATGCATGATAATATTAAGGACGCGTTTTTATGTTTGCTAATCAATTCTGCATGCAGTATTTTGTGTTTGTCTGATGCGCATCTCTGCTGCACGCGTTGCGCAGCAACCGATCCATCAAAGTCATTGATGTGTTTACAAATGTTACAATGTTGCGCATGAAGAAACCGAGGCAACCTGTTCACTGGAATGCGAATAAAGAAATGATGATAGTAACAACTAAGGCTTTTAAATCATTAATGGCGCTTCATTCAGAGATGGGTTTGCTTGATGTATTGTGCAGCATCGTTTTTAAAAGCATGCTGAGTTTTATATGTAAGCGCACGCAAATGTAATGTAAACATGCTTTAATGTCGACCCAAGTGGATATAAATGAGAGCGTACAGAGTGTTCCTGTTGTAGGTTAGTAAAGCAGTGTATTGTATACACAGCAGAGGCTCTGCCTACACACTCCAATTCTGCAATGCAGACCAAGCGATGACAAGCCAAAACACACTCCCACCCGGCAAATGTGGGCCAATGCATGCAGAGAGCTGCTCAGTGTTTATGTTGTGTAGGATTAGGTTGATAAAGGATGGATTTTCATAATAAATAACCTCTTGTCATGCTATAATAAGACTAGGGCACAGAGTAAACCGTGTGCTAAGGAAAAGGATGGAAATTTGGTACAAGCAGAGACTGAACACATTGACTTTGCTAATATTAATAGTAGGAGTTATGATTATTGGTTTGCTTACTGGGTGTCCGAAAGGATTTTTGGAAGCTTCTTTGGGGCTTCATTTAATAAGTAAATGACATTTAGTTGTTGTAAGTCATGGACATTCAGACAGGACCTGTCTTCTCATTGTGTTCTTCTTTCTCTCTCTATACACATTGTGAATTTCAGTGTAACTTCAGCGTTTCATGAGTTTGTCTGTAGTGATGCAGTAAACGGCACCGGCACATACAGGAGAATCATTAAGCTAATTGGCAAGATCAATATTTCTCTCCTCCATCACTCACTGTTGTATTTAAAACCTCCTCCTGGTCTCTTTTCTTGATTGTCTGAAGGGGTATTTCATTCACCCCAAAATTACAATTATTTTTAATATCTTGTCTGTTTTTACCCTGGTGTTAGTAAAAACATTTTTTTTCCTCATATTTGACCGGCACGGTTGGCTTTCCGTCCTTCGGATGAGACGTTAAACCGAGGTCCTGACTCCCTCTGGTCATTAAAGATCCCATGGCACTTCTCGTAACGAATAGGGGTGTAACCCCCTTGTCCTGGCCAGATTACCTCCCCTGGCCCTTGTCAATCATGGCCTCCTAATAATCCTCTAAATCTCTCTCTCCTCTCCACCTATAGCTGGTGTGTGGTGAGCGCACTGGCGCCGCTGTACTGTGGCTGCCGTCTCATCATCCAGGTGGATGGTTGAGGAGAGACCCCCTCATATGATTGTAAAGCGCTTTGGGTGTACAGCAATACACAATAAAGTGCTATATAAATGCCTCGTTCATTCATTTATATGTGTGAGACCACTAGGAATGGTGGTCGGCCAATGTCAAAGTTCCCAAATCTATCCCCAACTTTGTCAATGGCTAAAAAACCTTTTAAGCAAAACAAGAATTCAACTTTTACTTATCTTATTGTATTATTGTGTAAATGAATACATCATTATATCTGAGTCCTCACCTTAGTTTTCTTTTGGTCGGTCTTTGTTCAAAGGTAAAGGCCCGACTCCATTGCATAAGGATTCAGAGATGTAGCGTAACAGAATGAGTGCTGGCATTGATTTTCGTGCGGATGCTGAAGTCGACACATTAACAGCTGCAGAGACTGCCAACAGGGCAAGAGGAGCTTTCCAGCAAAAACAGCAATCCCTAAATCATACCAGGAGATCTTCACACGTGCGGGAGGTTCTAAAATTACGTTGATAATGCCCTGGACAAACCCGTCTATACTTAAATACAGTATTTAGACAATTTACAATTAAATCAGAATATGCAAACTTGTTTCAATGCCATCAAACATCAAGTTACTCAATCAATGAGTCACTTCAGTATGTTATTCAGAATTATTTCATGAAATATGTAACATTGTACATATTATTGTACACTATAATAGTAAATATTTTTTATGTACAAGAGACCGTACATTTCAGGTCAATGTTTTTCTGCAGCTCTTCATTCGATTATTAATTATACATAGCTGCAAAAACCCTTCTTTCATTTGGTCTGAATAATGTATACGGCTCCTCACATGAATCTGGGTAAAGTAGAGCAGGTGCGACGTCCAGAAAGATATAGATAATATAACAGAAAGACAGAAGTAAAGTTTCTCATTATTTGCCATTATCTACCCTGGAATAATGGGTTATATTTTAGTTTTGTAACCCGTTCATGTGTCTTAAAGAAACTTGAAATACACAGCATGAATGTCTCCATCCTCTGTAAATAAAAAACACAAAACAACATTTTTAAACACAATTGTTATTTTGGCTCCGAACAATAAAACAAGCCATCATGGATTTGAAGAACACGAGGGTGAAAAATAATGACTAAATATTTATAGATCACCAAAAGTGTGTCACTTGCCCAAACGCAAGAAGAGATGGCGGCTGTCTGCTTGGATTCTCTGTGAAAAAACAAGGAAACATTTCAGAGTTAAACCATTTTTACAGTTGAAATTTTGTAAGAAATTTAATTTGTGTGAAATTTTTCTCTCCCACACAGAAACTCACCTGCACGTACAGTACTTTATAAAATCATGCAATGAAGAAAATGATAATTCCATTGCAAAATAGACCAAGACAGACATTTTAAATCATTTGCATTCACAATTTTACTACCCAGAATCCCTCAAACACACACTGAGCTGAAATACAGTTTTAATGTCACACGGCCTGTAGTATGGCTATATTTAAAGAGTCAGTCATACAGACTTCTGTTCATTTGTATGGTGGGTATCAGTGTTGTCATGTGCCATCACCAGTACCCGAAGGAAACACGCTGGAGGAGGCCGGGCTATATATAGATCTGTGTCTCGGTCATGATGTGAATCATTGCATCCTCTCTGCTCAAATATCACTGCCAACATCCAAAGCAACATGACGCACAATGTGTTGCCATATTCACTGGACGTGCCTGCGATCGCTTGTGCGCTGTGTGCTTTGCATTTCAGCATTATTCCACTTTCATCATTATATTTCCTTTCATATCTCAAGTGACTTATTAGTGACATATTAGTTCTGTATCTTTCCAGAGATGTTGCTCTTTCATAGCTCCGGAGAATTGTTGGAGTTCTCAGTTGTGTTTCATTGAAGTCACATATGTTTCTCTTTAAACTGTGAGAAATAAAAAGAGAAATGTAGATTGTAGAGGTCGAATAATCTGGATTTTAGTCAATTCGATGAGAAATGTTGAGATCTTCAATAATGTTGACTTTTGATGGCAGACTCGACAAATCTGAGCTCAGTTTGACACATTGTTGACATCTCTTCTCAAACTCTAATGACAGACACATTTGTCCGATTTCTTTTCTCAGGAGAAATATCTGACACGCAGACGAGACTCACTTTTTAATCTCATTGATGCCTAATAAGTGAGATATAAAAGAGATTTGTGATTTTTCTTTTTTTGATTTTTAAGGTTTCTCTTATTTTAAATGTATCCTCTTAAAACTACTTAGAAGTCAGAACAGACACAAGTGAGACAATTGTTGACCATACAGTAAGAGTAGAGTTGTGTAATGAATGTGGATCACATACGTCTGATATTTTGATAAAAAATGCGGTCTATTGAGAAAGATTTGAGAAGCAGTAGACTTCATCTCACTGCTGTCTAGAAGAAACACGTGTGATATTCTTTCCTACATGTCTTTAGAAGCAAAACATATATAGATTCTCTGGATCTCTCTCTGCGGCGTGTGTGTGTTTTCATGGCATCTCTCTCATACTGAGCTCACAGCATTAACAGCAGTGCCGCACTGCTTTTGTGCACAACAGCGAGTCTGAACAGCACACAAAGACCGATGGGGATTCAGCAATATCCACCGTCACAAAACAACAGTGTTAGCTCAACTGCAGTGATGTTAGCAACTCAATCCAGTAAAAATCACTTAATACTGAATCACACGGATCTGTTTCCTCATCCTGGACCAAACAGTGATCTTTAACGGAGAACATCTATGGTAATGACTCGGCCGTCCTTGATTCTGAAAATATTGTGGTGTGTTTGACATGATCTATTGTGTAAGAAAGAAAAATGACATCTCTTTAATGTTTCAATTATTTCTCCTCAGAAAAAGAGTCAGAATGTCACAAATGTGTCTGTCATTAGAGTTTGAGAAGAGAGGTCAACAATGTGTCAAACTGAGCTCAGATTTGTCAAGTCTGCAATCAAAAGTCAATATTATTGAAGATCTCGATATGAACTCAAACATTTCTCATCCAATTTACTCAAATCCAGACTACTTGACCTCTACAATCATTTACACCTTCATACTCTTCATGTGTTTCAACAATTGCGCTCTCATTTGTTTAGTTTTTCTGTTCAAATTTTCATTTGAGGGTGTTTCTGCAACTTGTGCTGAGCACTTTTGACTCCAAAATAAAAAAACGCACCCCGTGAATTTCAGTGAGAATCAGAGTCTGTAATACATATAAAAAGGTCAACAAAATTGCATGGAGTCATTAAGATTTTAATTTGGAACATGTTTATTTTATATGATTCAATATACAGTAAACCTTAAAAATGTGCTGCGGTAAAAAGACATGTTGCGGAAATGACATTTTTGCTAATATTGCAGCTAATTGGCAGCTTGCAAGGTCTACTCCATTAGTTTTGATTCTTAGCATCTTAATATACATAAATTATACGGTAATAAATGTAGTTCAAAGTACAGAATTACTAAGCTGTATGGTAAGGACACACAATAAATACTGACAAAAGACGATATTTACCTTATATTTTTGGGATCTTGTGAGTGAGGCAGTGAGGTGGCCTAATCTTCATGTGGTAATTTCTGTTTCAATAGAAACCAGACTTGTTTGTCTTTGATAAAATGTCATAATAAAAGCCTTTTTTCATTGTTGCGGTAAGGACTCAAAGGTGTGGGACAGGCACGTTTACTTAAAAAAATCCTAACAATGATCAGTAAACAATACAAAGAAATTTAAGATGCTGTAAATAAAAATGTATATTAAACAATTCCATTTGAAATAATGTCAAAATGTAATTCAATTAGCTTATTTTACATATCTTAACATTGTGACCAGAGTTGTGGGACATGAACAAGGTGTTTGGACCCATAAATGCTGCATCATTTTGTATTAAATCACATTAATCATTAATCATATTTTTTGTCAAGGTGTGTAATGACACTGTGAACAGATTTATAAACCGTCGCATGACATAAATCTAAAATTTCACTGCTGGGACTTAAAAGTGCTCGTAGTTGCAGAACACCCTTGAACATTTGAGACTTGATACTTAAATTATAAACAACAGAGAAATCTCCTGAGCTATAAAAGAGCACAACATTTTCTTCCGAGATGTGACATTTTTAAGTAAAACAATATTGCTTTAAAGCTTTGGAGTTAAGTTAGCCGCAGTGTAGACTGTAGAATGTTTTAGGAGAAAGTATTTTAAAGTTTAAGGAATACACACCTCAGTTTGAGAGCAGAAACCGGGCCGAAACTGAGCAGACTGTGGCTGTATGTTCTCAGGTGAACCAGCAACATGTTGACCAGCATCACTGAGAGCATCTTCTGCTGTCTGATGGGAAAGTCCAGCGCTGTGTTGCCGGTTGAGACATCAGACGGAAAGCCGGCCGACGGATTCGAGTTCGTGGAGGTGAAGCCGGGTCGGGTGCTGCGTGTGCGTCACATCCTCCCAGAACGCCCCGCTACGACAGAAGAGCGCCCAGAACGAGACGGCACCGTCCACTGCAAACGCAAGATCACGGTGTACCGCAACGGACAGCTGGTGATCGAGAACCTGGGTGACGTTCTCCACTCCGAGATCCTGCAGTGTCAGAACGGAGATGTGGAACAGTCTAGCACTGTCGAGGTGGAGCTGTCCGACTACACCACTGCGCCGTCATCTCCGGATCCCAAACCCACTTCGCCTCTTCCCACTTCTGACCATCAGAAGCCCGCCCCACCACCCAGACGCAGACGCAGGAGACCCAAGCGTACGGTACTGATCGATACGGAGCGTCGCATCAGTAGCTGTAAGGGGACGCACACGGACGTGGCGCTGTTCTTCATTCACGGCGTTGGCGGATCGCTGGACATCTGGGGCAGTCAGCTGGACTTCTTCTCACGGCTGGGTTACGAGGTCATCGCTCCTGATCTGGCGGGTCACGGTGCCAGTACCGCCCCACAGATAGGAGCGGCTTACACCTTCTACGCCCTGGCAGAGGACCTGCGTGCCATATTCAAGAGATATGCAAGAAAACGAAACATTCTCATCGGTCACTCATACGGGTAAGCGAGACATTTTCATATCGTAAACTATACTTCCGAATCATCAAATGTATACATGCACCTACTCATCATATACTGTTGTTCTGAAATAAAATGGATGTACACTACATGGACAAAAGTATTCCAGTAATTCCAATCAAAACAGACCAGTTCTTCCACACTAGACTGAGTCAATCAATTCTTCTGAATCTTGCTTTGTGCATTGTCATGTTGGAATGGATAAGAGTCCTGAGCAAACTGTCCTGCAATAAAATGATAAGCACGCAATTCTCTAGAATATCATTATATGCTGTAGCATTAAGATTTGTGCTCATGGAAATGACCAAAGTAGTCAAAGCTGTTCATTAGATGAGGTCGTCCCCAAACTTTTGTCCATATAGCGTATCAGTTCGTTCATCTTTCTATTTATAAATTCCTGCATGTTTTGGACACATGGCATGTATGAATATGCCCGTTTTCGCATCCGCTTTGTGGGCATATATTAAAGAGTCACGAAGAGTTCGTTTTTCAAAATTCACATTTTTGTAGTTTACATAGCGATGATAATGTTATTTTTTATTCAACCCTGTTTCAAAAGTTAGCATTTTCATGACTCCAAAACACCGTCGTTGTGTAAATGTTAGGGCTGTCAAACAATTAATCGTGATTAATCGCATCCAGAATAAGAGTTTGTGTTTACATAATATATATCTGTGTACTGTGCATAATAATGTTGTATTTATTAACACATGCATATATTTAAGAAAAATCTCAAAATTAATAAACATTTATATATAATTTCAATTATTGGTAAATATAAATAAATACATGTAAATATTTCCTAAATATGTATTCATGTGTATGTGTTTGTATTTATGAATACAAAATTAATATGCACAGTACACAGACATATATTATGTAAACACAAACTTTTATTCTGGATGCGATTAATCACGATTAATCGTTTGACAGCCCTAGTAAATGTAAAGATGTATTTTTGCAAAAAAAGATAACACTGTTTCAAAAATGTTCAAAAATCATGTTTTTTTATTGTGCATTATAAGTAATATTAATCAAACTGCAGATGTTTTTTTTATTAAGTAATAATAACAACAACAAAAAAACATTATAAGATGATAAAATTGTTTTTAAAACAGGGTCAAAAGTGCACTATTTTATAAACAATGCCATAATCATCTCTGTGTAAACTACAAAAAAGAGAATTTGTGAACAATGTGTACAATTTTGTACAAACAGCGATTTGAATAGAATGGTCTGGTAACAATCAAACAGACACGTCCAAAAATAATCTGCAAATGATCACATATCATAATATGTATTATATAATTTCTCTGTTTTATATTATTTCTATTCCTCACTTCCATACAATTTTCTTTCTTATTGTTCTCCGGCTGACATGTTTTTTTTTTGTAAAGCTGCTTTGCAACAATGCAACATTATGGAAAAAGTGCTTTGTATAAATAAACTCATCAAAACTGTGAAAAAAAATCAAAAGACAGTATGGGAACTGAGCAGTGAACGTTGTTCTTTTTTACTTGAATTCAATTGAGTTTTTTCAATTGATTCGAGTTTTTTGTAAGATCATGAGAAACACATTAAGGGCACATTAAGTGTGTAAACGTGTGACTGGTATTCTGTGTAGTTGAGAGAAACTCACATTGAGTTGTTTTAATGATTATCGTTGAGATGTGTCGTGTTCTTGTGAAGGGTGTCGTTCTGTACGTTCCTGGCACACGAGTATCCAGAGCAGGTGCATAAGGTGGTGATGATCAATGGAGGAGGACCGACAGCACTGGAGCCCAGTCTCTGTTCCATCTTCCAGCTGCCACCATGTGTTCTGCACTGTCTGTCTCCATGCCTGGCCTGGAGTTTCCTCAAGTAAGACATCGCCTATCATAATAACATGCATTTGAGGGTCTTTTTTGTGGATGACAAACTGATGAAAACTACTTTCAGAAGAGATGTCAAACTGAGCGCAGATTTGTCAAGTCTGCAATCAAAAGTCAATATGACCGAAGGTCTCGTTACGATCTCAAACATTTCTCATCAAATCTACCCAAATCCAAATGTTGCAAACTGTATTTACATGTTTATTGTCTGTCATACTTCTCAATATCGATCTTGTTCTTGATCTTACTTTTGTTTTGTTGTTTGGTCGTCCACACAGAGCTGGTTTTGCGAGGCAGGGTGCTAAAGAGAAACAGCTTCTCAAAGAGGGAAACGCATTTAACGTGTCTCCGTTTGTGTTGCGAGCGATGATGAGCGGTCAGTACTGGCCGGAGGGGGATGAAGTTTATCACGCCGAGCTGACCGTACCCATACTGCTGGTGCACGGCCTGTTCGACAAGTTTGTGCCGATCGAGGAGGATCAGAGAATGGCTGAGGTTTGTTCCACCTGTGTGACATTCTTTACTCGGTCACCATTCACTCTCACTGTGTGGTAAGAATGCAATGAAAGCGAATGGTGACCGAATATGTTATATCTGAATCGAACGGATTGCAGACGTTTCATTTGTGGATGGACTTTTACTTTTAAGTGTTAGGTTCACACATTTAACACTTACGTTACCTTTAACCTTGCATTAATATTATGCCAGAGATGCATTGATGTATGCTTAAAAATCCACCAGAAATACTACACAACAACATGACTTCAGTATACTATAATCTTAATGTTGAATACTCTGTAGTATGGCCTGCATGTGAGTGGGGAAGGAGACTCTCTCTTTGTTTGAAGAAAGTGAGAATAGAAACACAAACAGAACTCCACGGCTCTCTTACGACTCTCCTCCAGCACACAAGAGTGTCTCTGTGTTGTTTTCTGGGCTGTTCATGAGGACAGAGGAATTACGCATGTGCATACGCAGATGTGCTCTGAATGAAAGTCTGGTGTCTCTTTGTACCAAACTTCAATTCTTGTAAATACATCCCGTGGTTTGTAAATCTATTACATTTATAAATTATATTAGATACTTTATATTTATAGATGTTATTAGACACATGATATTTATAGATTATAGTATACATTATTTTTAAAGATGATATTAAACAAATTGTATTTATACATTATATTCGACACATTTTATTTACAGATTATATTAGACACATTATATTTATAGATTTTATAGCACACATTTTGTTTACATATTAGACGCAATATATTTATAGATTATATTAGACACATTATTTTTTCAAATGATATTAAACATATATTATTTATACATTATATTAGACAAATTTTATTTACAGATTATATAAAACACATTATATTTATAGATTATATTAGACACATAATTTTTTTAATGATATTAAACACATTATTTATACATTATATTAGACAAATTTTATTTACATATTATATTAGACACATTATATTTACATATAATGTGTCTAAAAATCTATTAGACACATTTTATTTACATACTATTCACATTTTATTTATACATTATATTAGACAAATTTTATTTACAGACTATATTAGACACATAATATTGATAAATTACATTAGAAACAGAATATTTACAGATTATATTAGACCATTTATTAATACACTATATTAAACAAATTTTATTTACATTTTATTTACAGATTATATTAGAAATGTTATTTATACATTGTATATGACTATCATTGATCAATAACATTTATACATTAAATTAGACATAATACATCTATATTTATAAATGACATTAGACAAATTTTATTTATAAATTATATATGACACAATTTACGGATTATATTTGACAACTTTTATTTATGAGTGCACTACATGATTACACGACTATCTATGATATATATAGAGCTATGGTGCCATTTCTTAAACTTAAAGTTTATGATTGAATAATTTGAATGTATTTTGTTTACATGGTACATGAATCACTCCTTTAAAATAGTTTTTAATACTGTAACCCCTTTACAATCATAATCTAATGCAACTGACTTCTTTATCATAAAACATCTTTATTTCTAGATCCTCTTGTTTGCGTTTCTGAAAGTGATCGAGGAAGGCAGTCACATGGTGATGATGGAATGCCCCGAGACGGTCAACACCCTCCTGCACGAGTTTTTCCTCTGGGAGCCCGACACTTCCAAAAAGGACACGGTTGCCATGGTTACAGCCGGCCAGACTGCGAATGACACTGCTGCCATGCCTGTCCAGACGCTCAGTGTCGCCAACGGCAACAGCACTGGGACTCCCAAGGTCAACAAACCCCTTAACAAGTAACCAACAGATGATTGACATTTCGGGGTAAACCAATCAGAAGGCAGGTGCTGCGAACGGCGTGACCGTCACATTGGCTGAGAGCTGATTTTTGGTCAGAAGGTCCAAGCAGGTGCTATGAAGACAGATTGAAAGGTTGGGACTCTTTCTGCGAGAGCTTGCGAAGTACGATAATGGTGATTTATGACATCATGATGATACCTTTGTATCTCTCTGCTACCTTTGGACAATATCTTTCCGTCTTGTGCTGTTTAAACAAAAGGACTGAGTGTCCATCTAGAGGACGAAACCCAGCGTTGGAGTCCAGGTTTTATTGAATTACGAGACGGCAGTCGCTGAGGTTGTTTTTGAGAAACCGGTTTGTGTTGGACGAGTTTAAAGTCAACATGAAACAGCATTTCCAGCCCCTTTTACTTATAATGGATTGGAAATCAATGGGGTTGTATTGATTGGATTTTAGTCAGGTGGTTGGAGGAGAGGAGGTGAAAAGTAGAGACGTGGTGACATTAGCTATATAATCATTGTTAACAATAAGACCTGGAACGTGTGTTCAGTAAATCGGCTGGATTTCATATTGACTTCAAAAGTCGTGTGCACAGAACCTGTGTTCACATCACGTGGAGCTAAATAACTTAAAACACGTTTTCAATGTCTTCCCTCACAAAACAAATCCATCGCTTACAGGTTTAAGACCCTCTCCTAAAAACAGACATACAGTATAAAATATTGAACTGTGAGCCATACGAGGTGGAACGAAGATAACGTACATGCTACACATTAGGGTGTGTACTTGAAACAAATTGAACAACAAAACAACGGATGTTGCTTCACAAACGTGGGACGAGCAAAACATCAACTGGAAATCGACCATCGCATTGGGATATTTCATGCACCGTTTCGTCTCCTAGCAACCTTGAAGTCAGGCATTAAAAGAGATGCGGTGAGAGAGAGCTATAATGATGCTGATGGCCACCGTGTGATTTGGTGCTGAGGAAAAGCAGGATATAAGCCACAATATCACAGAAGTATACTGTCACAATGTCTTAGGAAGTGCGGAATTTATTCAGATGATATTACGAATATCTAACCATCAGGTTTATCCAACACATTGTGAGGACGCAATGATGTTCTTCTGTACCATTAAACTTAATTAGGGCAGCCTGTCTGTCTATGCAAGAATCAACTGTGGAAGCCTTGCAGCTGTTGCCATGACAACAAAGAGTCACAAGCAAAATGGATTAAGAATTACAAAATTACATTTCAAACATCGTATAAGAGCTCATAGCTGAACGAAAATGGTGTGATAGTTATGCAGATGTTAAGATGAAAATCATTATAAAATATTCAGGATAACTGATATAAGAATTGGCTATACCAAAGTGACAAGTCAAGCGTAATTGGATTCCAACATGTGCAACAAAATTGCATTTCCCAGCATTCTTTGGGGCAGCACAAAAAAGACAACATAAATATCGCTGATGTCCTTTTGAAACCTTGTGTCGCATATTTTGTGATTTTTTTGCCATAAATCATTATTATTAGTCACCCTTTATGTTTTTCACTGGGTTTTGCAAATGTCTAACCAATAAACATAGTATGCATTCATTAAAATAGTTTTTTCCATTTCCTGAAAAACAGCAAATTTGGACATACAAGGTTTCAGAAGGACAGCGACGATATATATCACTTAAAAGGCATTAAAGACAAACCTAAAGCAGATATATATTTTTATCAATTTTTTGTGCTGTCGTACATCACAAGATTTCAATCCTGTGAGCACGGACATCCTAAGGAAGATTAATACACATTCTCATTAATGCAAAATTTTTAATACTTAAAAATATAAACATTCTGTGCATAACTTTTCTCAAAAACAATACCTGAAATTATTGTGTTGAGAAGTGTGCCATCACTTTTTTTAGCAGCTGTTTGCCTCGAAGATGATCAAACTAGAAGAAAACCAAAACAGAGACTTTAGGGTGGATTCTTTTCACTTATGCCAATAAGAAAGCGCCCTTAGATGTCCTAGCAACCGCATAGCAACCATAAAGCAATGTCCTGGCAACCACCCACATCACCCCGAGCATCAAGGCTGCGGGTTTCGGGCCGACGACGCCACAAAGATTTTCTTCAAAAGAGTCTAGTCCGGCATATTGTAATATTTTTGAGCATTACCAGAGTTTACGATGGAATTTTGTAGTTGTGCAATACTTCTGAACACACGGGGGAAAATATGACACTTTAAATCCCGTCTTTCCAATTCACAGATGGTAGTAATAAAACAAACAACGTTCATGCAACAGGGTAATGTCAACGTTACTTTTGCTACGTACAGTAGTTTTGGCTTTTCTCTGAGCGCCTGTGAATACGGTGTTTGGAGTGATGCGAAAACATTGGGAAAAAAACGACAAACAATACAGGCCGATACTGTTAAAAACTGCCAAAGGTCTCATTCATGGGTTGAGAGTGAGAGAAGAAATATTTCACAGAGCACTGCAGGAGATATAATAAACACATGTTGTGCTGATGAAGATTTTCCTCTTCTTCTGGTCGTGAACATTGTGGTGTCAATTATGTGTGTTTGCATATATCTATGAGAAAGTATTTACCGTGCACTGCCTGAAACTATGTGCATTTAAAATATCATGAAACTATATCAAAAAATAATGATGAAAATAAAAATAAAACACACATATGTATTTTGTCCGTGCATTTTATGATGCGTGTATGTGCAAGTATAAAAAATATGATGTATAAACGTTTAATAATGAATCTGAACAGTTGTTTTAATCCTGTGTGATTTTCTATATTTTGAAGTTTGGCTATATACAAACATATATTAGATTCGACAGAAGGCAAGACTGTGGTCTGTTCCACATTTTAAGTTTAGTATATGTGGTCATTATGAAGTGTTTCTTTAAAAGAACCTGCCAAATTCTCCAACAGAAAAACGTTTTAAACACAGCTTGAGTCATGGGTTAGAAAATAATGACATATTTCATTCATGTCTTGAACTATTGCTTTATAAGGTATACTTATCATCCATACTTATCAAAGTCATTTTGGATCAAATTGTCCAAAATGCATGAATGCAAACGTAGCCTACAGGCACAGCTGTGATCTCAACACACGACCACTAGAGGGAGCAAATAATACTAAAAGACCGCTATATATTGAATTTACAAAACAGTATTCTTGTGAATCTGTAATCGTTAAACAAACCAAATATTATTCGCTTCTCCTCTGAGTGACTGAAATTCAGGTTCACGAGCTGGCATGCAATCTTCTTTTTTGGCCTGGATAAGTGTTGAGTAACACACAAACATTTCTGAGGTGTGATCAAATTGCTCTGAATCCAATAAAATAGCCAAGTATTTATACCGCACTACCTTACGGCCTCAATCACCGCGGCAACCAGTTCAGAACCCTTTCATAACATCACGTGACACATGACCGTCCCACCCTTCATGTATATTTTCACCAAACTAGTCGAAACTTCTGTGTAGTCTGCCTGTCTGAAGGACGAATTATGTGCAGAACATATGGAAAAAAAACAAGAATTCATTTTCGTACGATATTTCAAAAGCGATGTGGTTATTTAGTGGTTTAAATGACATGGAATGAGATTTGGAACGAAGCTCTGCTCTCTTAAAATAATTCGCAAATGTAAATACATGTTTTTTTCAGAAGTAAAACGCAGTTAAGGAGGATTCATTTTCTCCGAGCGCTTGTGGTTTGAATCACCGTAATTGGTTGCATGATTTGACAAGACATGTTTACAACATCTGGATATTTTGAATATACTCAAACGCCTAATTACAACTCTGGGGTTAGGAATTCATGCAAACCTCCAGAACGGAGGGAGAGAGGACAGCGAACTAAACATATGCATATGTGCGTGATGTTTGACATTAAAATACTTGGAACAATCAGGTTAATTGAAGACTCGAGAGTTGCTATGGAAAGATGTTTTGTGTTTTTTAAACACATCTGAGGTGTGTGCTGGGCGGATGTATTGTTGTTGAATGACATGCACATGAAGTTGTAGTCATATTTACCGGTGCGCTACCTCCAGAAGTTTCTGACATCAGGGGCCCGGTTACAGTCTTGTGTTCACTGCGTTCAAACTGCCCTAACAAAAAAAGACGTTTATTCAAGTGTGCTGTTAGTATACTTCTTTTAAAATAAAGCTTTATGTGAGTCTATAAATTCTACGCATTTTTTCAGAAATATACTTAAAATCGCACTGAATTATGCACGATTTACACTGACAGAAAAGTACTTCTAAATTTGTACTTGTACTTGTGTAGTATTCTAAGTACACTGTTCTTATAGTTGTGTAGTCTATAAAATACTTTTTTGTTCACATAATTTTACATACTGTCTTGTAAACATGTTCAAGTTTGTATATAACAAGTGAGCTTTGGGGTAAAATAGTAACAAAACATGTATGAAACTGTATCTGATCTTCTTTCTACACAGTGATCGCAGTTAATTACTTCAAATCTTCTTCAAGTAGCCTACACTTAAAGATGTCAAGTACCCAGCTAACACAGTACGTTCTGACAACGTCGCCAGTTCGTCTTCATTTGGTCACCTTGACCTTACTTTGTGACCACGTTTTGAGGACGTCTTGGCAACGTTCCATTTTTTTTTATTTTTGCTTAAGTTCCAGAAACGTCCTAGCCACGTCCTCAAATAACGTCGTGAATTAATCCCATAGAGAACCTTGTAGCAACGTGATGTACTGGTCTTCAGAAAACCTGGACACTGGTCATTTTTGCTTACGTTCCAGAAACGTCTGAGCCACGTCCTCAAATAACGTCGTGAATTGATCCCGTTGAGAACGTTGTAGTGACGGGATGTACTCGTCTTTAGATGACCTCGACACTGGTCATTTGATTAATGAATCTGGTCATTTCTGTGTATTATGTTATTGTATGGAAAATGTATGATCAGTGTAAAATCTGTTATAATGTCAAGACGAATGCTATTCATCTGACTTCTGACAGCTATTAAACTGGAGTTTAATTCGATACCACAATTACAACTATTTATTTTGTGCGCTCGCCTCTGACATGCTAAAGTAACATCAGGCAGTGAGGTAAAAAAAATATGACCTTTAACGTTTAAATGATGAGAGTGCGCGGCTCTTTGCAGAACAAAGAAGGCACGTGTGCATGCTGGAGACGCGCACGCGTGCCTTCTTTGTTCTGCAAAGAGCCGCGCATTCTCATCATTTAAACGTTAAAGGTCATATTTTTTTACCTCACTGCCTGATGTTACTTTAGCAGTTTATTAATATTCTTTCTTTACTTTATACCTTACAGGTGTGAGAGTAAACACACATTTTAGTGATTTTCGATCGATTTGGCGCGTTTAAATGAATGGACCCTGATGTTTGTGTGTGAGACTAAAGACGCTTTTGATTGTTGTTTCCTTTAAACGGACAACCTGCTAAACTTATGTGGTAAGACTAGAATATAATGTTAAGTCTAAACACAATGTTTATTCATCTCTGTCAATAAATATCTGCTTTAAATCCTGTATATTGTGTTGCAGTCTTTGATTATTCATGTCATGTCCTACAGTATAAATAAAATACTCTGTATTTAATGCACAGGAAGTGATCTGAAACAGCGTTCAGTTGAGATTAGCACTCCCCGCACAAGTAAAGGCACAAAGACGAAGGAAATAAAACATTTACGTCTCAGCTGGTTATGTTATAATTTGAACCCTCCATTAATCTTTACCCTCCTCTCAACATCTTCACAAGCTAAGCTAAGTTTTTATGCTCATTGCTCAAAGTTGTAGAACTGCTAGTTGCTATCTGGGTATCATCATATAAGTGTTCTTAAGCTTAACTAGTAGTTGCTTAGCTTCTGTGTTGGCAACATGCTGTTGTCCTAAGCTCATTCGGGTAAATACATTTTGTTGTGCTCTTTTTTCCTCAAAGTCCCTGTGAACCGGAAGTTGCGATCGTTCTTACTTCTGTATTTGATGCATTTCCGAGTGAAATGGAATTTCGAATGAGGAAAATAGTGGGCGTGGCCTTCGTCTTTCTTTGCGATTATATTTGGATGTATAAAACAGCTCATGCATTTTGAAATGGAACTGGCAGCAGACTGATAGTTGAAGGGGAGGAGTTAACGGATGCTCCGCCCAAGCAGTCTAACATACGTCATTTACGATGGATAGTCATTTCAGGAAAGAAGTGCATTTTCAGATTTTAACTGAAGATTATGAGGGTACACGAATTTTAAAAAGAGAATGACCCACATTGATAAGCTATTTACAATAAACGCTGCAATATTTAATACAAAAATTTTAATTGTAATTTTAAATTTTAAGAGCACTCCTTAATGCTGCCGCTCTTTTTTAATAAATGCTTAAGAGCACTACCTTGCTGCCACTCCTTGTAAATGCTCAAGAGCACTCCTTTGCTGCCGCTCTTTGTAAATATTTATAGTCCCAGTGAAATTAAAAATCACCATTCTTATTTTTTCATGAAATATTGCAGTGTTTATAATGAATAGCTTATAAATCTGGGTCATTTTCTTTTGAAAATTCATGTACCGTCATAATCTTCAGTTAAAATCTGAAAATACACTTCTGCCCTGAAATGACTATCCATCTCAAATGACGTAAATTAGACAGCTTGGCCGGAGCATCCGTTATCTCCTCCCCTTCAACTGTCAGTCTGCTGCCAGTTTCATTTCAAAATGCAACTGTTGTTTTTTATACATCTAATCAGTTCGCAGTGAAAAACGCAAGCCACTGCCACTAATTTTCTCATTTGAAATTCCTTTTCACTCAAAAATGCGTCAGAATACGGAAGTAAAAACGATCATAATTCAGGTTCACGGGGACTTTAAGAGCACTCCTTTGCTGCCGCTCTCCTTAGACCTGTCGCGATAATCAATATATCGGCTTTTACCTTAGGTATATAACCCTCTGTGTTTTGGTTATGCGAAATATTGCCATTGTGTTTCATGCATGCTTGTTTTAAAAACAAAAGCCAAATAATGTAACGACGTTCTACTTGTTGATTTCCCTTTAACTGAGTTTCAGCAAAAGTTCCATTAATTATTATTCGTTTATTTAGGGTTATTATTTACTTACATTTCAGCTATATGATTTTAATATTCATACAATTAAGTTCTTTACTGTCATAACAAGTGTTTGTGCATTATGCTACATTATTATCATGTTTAATCAAATAAAAAAAGTAAATAACAGCCTATTGTTATCACAGTAATGTCTGGGTCAATATATCGGTCAAACAAGTACTTATCGTGACAGGCCTACCTGTAGGGGGAATGCTGCTCTTCTCAAATGCTTATACAGAAGAGCACCCCTTGCTTCCTATGGTTCTGTTGGGGGGAATAAATAATAATTCACAGTCGTGGTGTTGGGGGGTTATCGCTGCGCAGTTTTGCCCTGAACAGAACCATACCACCAATCTAAACTGTATGGTAATTGTCAATCATTTTTGACAGTAGTGAACCTGACAGAACTGTGCTTCGGGTGACCTGAGTTCAAGTCCTGGCTCATGACCCTTTCCCGATCCTGCCCTCTCTCCTCCCCATTGCTACCTGTTTGTCTATACTACCCTATCAAAAATGGAAAAGTAAAAAAAGCTAGACAGGTTTCCTGTTTTGAGAGTTTGCACTCCTCCATCTGTTGACTGATGACTTTGCAAAACATTGAGCTCAATATTTGGATACATTAACAGCTCTAGTGTACTTCCTCTATTAATAAAAGAGGCATTTAAGTGTTTCCTAACGTCTTTTAAACATAACACACAACTAAAAATAAATGAAAGTAATGCTTATTAACGGTCTCTGTATTGTGCGGTTCTCGCACGCCCGGTTTCCATGCGGCACGCCCAAAGTCTTGTTTCATGCTATGAACATCCCCGTCTCACCTGGACCAGCAGGTTCAGCTCACACGAACACAATGAGCCCATCACCGGAGACAGAAGACACAACAGATCAGGACATATGTCAAACATCTCCATTACAATAACAAAACCAATGATCTCGCATTGCAACGGAAATGCCGAAGTCAGGACTAAGAGAGAAAGTCTGACTGTATACTATGGAACAAATAAACAAAGTGCTCAGAATGCTGGCGAGGCAACCATGTCTCTAATGTAAATACATGTGGTTCTAGATCAGCGGTTCCACCATTGATCAAATGCTCAACATCCCCTCAATTTGTGTCAGCATCGAGCCAACTGGCATACGTGTATACAGTACAAATAAATGTTAACATGAAACACAGTTTTACTTCTAAAATTAGACATATAAGACGTATGGGCGAAATTTTATACGTGTCACATATTGGGGGACGAGAAGGAAAACAGATCCTGGTTACCATAGCAACATTTCTAGGAGGAGAACGGGGAGAAATATCTGACCAACACTATTTCTACAAAAAACAAACATTCTGAGAAGCACTTCAAACAAAGACAAAATAAAAAAAAAAAGTTTGCATATCAATTCAACGTAATTATTGATACAAATATAGAACTTGATCTCAAAACGTGATCTACATCTTCTAAGTGCAAAAAGCAAGCTTCTAGCATCAGTACTAACAATCCAATTCTTCCAACCTCATGTTCCTTGTTTCTTCTTCCCGCATGCCAGAGTTTGATAAACGCTGTTGTAGATTCTCCATCATGCATGAGCATGACAACACACACACACACACACGTTAGAAGTGCCACGTCTGCTCCTCGTCGCTTGGTTTTTCCTGCATTACCTGACTGAACCGATACACAATAAACTGAGTTTAGATTTACAAACAGCACAATTTTAACTCCTCTGAGTTGCCTAATTTAGCTGTGTTGTCTTGCATAAAAACAGCCATTTAATTTCATAAATCAATGCTTAGAAATCTTGTTAAAAAAATTCAGCTATATTTCTTTGGAAACCTGCTAAGTTTTAAAGGGGTCATATGACACGGCTAAAACGAATATTATCGTTTGTTTTAGATGTAATGCAATGTGTCTACAGACGATTTAAGCTTCAAAAACGCTGTATTTTCCACATACCGTGCATGTTTGTATCTCCTCTTTGCCCCGCCTCTCTGAAACGCACAGATTTTTTTACAAAGCTCATCGCTCTGAAAAGCGAGGTGTGCTATGATTGGCCAGTTCACCAGTGTGTAGTGATTGGTCGAATACTGCAAGCGTGTGACGGAAATGTAACGCCTTTTACCATATTTGGAACATCAGGTTCCAAAGCAATTGTACTGACAGGTACGCCCATCTTACTTGCGTATACATTTGGGCGGTCTTAGTGAAATCATACCATGAACTGAGGTAGATTTGTGGGGGTGTGGTTACACGAGGCGTTTCAGGCAGGTCTGGCTGAGCATTCGCTTTTAGATAGAATGCATCTGTTGTTTCGACACTTTCATTTTTGCAATTTTACGTGTCTAATACATGCATGGGCAACTTATAACACACCAAAGACACAGAAAAACACGTATTCGCGCCATATGACCCCTTTAATATCAAATGACATTTTTAAATGAGACTTAAACCAACAAAAAGATATAATATCTCAACATCTCTTTTAAAGACATCAATGTGCTTAAGTCTCATCTGCGTCTCATATATTTCTCCTGAGAAAAGAGTCCGAAATGTCACAAACATTTACATTTATTCATTTAGCAGACGCTTTTATCCAAAGCGACGTACAAGTTGGGTAATGTCAAACGTCATTAGAGTTTGAGAAGAGATGTCAACAATGTGTCAAACTGAGCTCAGATTTGTCAGTTCTGCAAAAGTCAATATTTTTGAAGATCTCAATATGAACTCAAACATTTCTCATCAGATTTACCCAAATCTAGATTATTTTACCTCTACAATCTACATTTATTTTACACCTCCATAATCTTCATGTGTTTCAACAATTGTTACATTTGTTTTTTATTTTCTCTTAAGGAGAAATATTTGAGACTACGTTGATACTTCAATGAAGAGCTTCATCAAATCTCCTAAGCTATGAAAGAACAACATCTGAGCAATAAAATCTTCCTCTGGAAGGGCAACATGAAATAAAATTTGACAGCATTTTATTTTTTAACATACTCTTATCTAATTTCATCGTGCATCGAATGCAAACAATCAGATAAAAACATACTTAAAAATTTCATCTCATATGTACAAAAGCATCACATTGTGTAAATAAAATGGTTTGTGAATGCTACATAATATAAACATAATATCTAAATACTTTGTTTACTAGTTTCGTTAAGCACATAGAAAAGAAAACAGATCGTTTACTGAGGATTTCCCATGAACGTTACATCAGAATCGCCATCTGTCATCTCGTGACCTTGTGTTTGGGCTTCCAGTGAAGAACTCTTCATTTCTCTCGTCTTGGTTCAGTAATTCTGTTCATTCAGGCATCACGTTCAGAAGACAATCTGCCAAATGTGTACAAGCTTAAATGAAGACATTTGTTTATGGCAAACAAGAGTAGCTTCCACAGAAATATATAACAATGTGCAAGTGTTTGAGCAAGTTAAACAGAGAGAGAGAGAGAGAGAGAGAGAGAGAGAGAGAGAGAGAGAGAGAGAGAGAGAGAGAGACTACATAAGGTTCTACTTTTTTTTCTCAAGGTTAACTAAATTTTTGGTTTAATTCAATGAAGCCCTTGATTACTCTATAAACAAATCTTCAAGAAACCTACAAAAAATATGTTATTCCACGTTTCCCTTTGCAGATTTATGAGCTCTTTTACATAAAAGGGTTGAAAGGTGATATTTTCCCACCTGATTTGAAGTTCTGTCCTGTTGCATATTATCTAAACAATTACACGCATCACCTTTAAATAAACCATCATTTTTTTTCCTGTCATAGGCTTTTTAAGCAGCATGCTCTTTTTTTTAACACACTTGACAAGGTTATAAGAGAGCGCTATATGTTATAACGTTATAAGTGTGCCATGCCTTATTCTGAAGGTCTTCCATCTGCTTCACATTAGCAGATTTTAACACACCGGACTCGGAGAGCTGCTGCGTTTCTGAGGGGCCATGAATTCGAGTCTATAAATGAATATCGATCCCCCACAGAGCACTGCGCAGTCTCCCATTTTCTCTCTCTGACAGATCACATCTTTGGTCTTTAACAGCTATAAATTTTAAGATACTGTACTTGGAAATGACTTGCGTCATCAATTTGAAGAAGAAAAATGTGATGGCACGCTCTTCGCATCTGAGATCTCACATGCTGCTTTTCAAAACAGTGAGTCAAAAAGATATTCTTACCAGCGTCTCAGGTCAGGTAAAGCAAGCTCTTACAGGTTCTCTTAGGTTAAACAGCATCTGCAAAATGATTTATCACACTGAGGCTGTGATGTGGGAAAATGTACACTTTAAAACAGATAAAAAACAGAGAACGATATAGCCATTGCAACTGGATTTATAATTGCCTTAATGTTCAATTATTTTTATTCCCATTACATTTAGAACAATAAATCTATAACTTTTATTGGTTAAAATATTAACAAAGTCAGTTATTGAGTAAACAATCAGTGTTGAAACATTTAGGCCCGGTTTCACAGACACGGTTTATCTTAAACCAGGACTATGCCTTAGTTGAATTAAGATATTTATGTCGCTTTTATAAAAATGCCTTAGAAGAATACATTACTGGTGTGTATCTTGAGACAAAACAATGGCACTGATATATTTTAAGATATTTCTGGACAAGTTATATTGAGCTAAAACAAGTCACACATTAATTTTAGTCTGGGACTAGCCTCAAGCCTTGTCTGTGAAACTGGGCCTTAGATTCACAAATGTAAAATTATAATAATCTTTTTTAAATCGAGATGTTGTGTACAATTTCACGAGAAATGTAATTTTGACGTAATTTGACTTCAAGACACGTTATGACTCAATCAGACATGGCGATAAAGTTATGAATTAGTTCAAGTTACAGATTAAAAAACTGATTGTAACATTAAATTGTTTTAGAACATTAATTAATATCTTGAACTTAATATTCATTTTACTAGTCAAATATCATCATACAATATTAATAACTTCTGGGGCCGGATTCACAAAACTCTTCTTACGACAAAATACAAGATTGTTCTTAAGATAAATTATAGGAAGTTCGTAAGGATGTTTGTAAGTGCAATTTTCAAACATTTCTTAAAAAGTTTTCAAATATTTTCTTAAGAACATCGTAATTTTTGTCGTAACAATAAAATTATATGCTTTGTCAATGATTACACTCACTTGCTCGTGTTGTAACTGTATATGTTTATCTATACAATAAACTTTATGTGTGTAACAAGCACCTCACATTCGTAAATAGCCTGTATATGTTAGCATGTGAAATGTTAAATGGTTTATGTTTTATGTCTAAAATGTTAGCAAGCGTTAAAACAAATATTTATTTATTTTTATTATTTTTTTATCAGGGTGCAAACTCGTCAGGGGTGAAAAACGTGAACTTTTTGGTCTTCTTGGCCTGCACCAGTCCAAATATTGTGTCTTGTCTTGTGTTTCCAGTCCAAATATCTAATAATTCTTAAATCAAATCTTTTTTTTCATTTTTTCAAATAAATCAAAAGTCAAAATAATCTTGTTTTTGGTTTGAAATAAGATTTTTTTCTTACCCCATTGGCAGATTATTTTGCTTGTTTTAAGGAAAAACTTTTTTTTCTGAAAACAAGACAATAATCTTTACTTGTCTAGAAAATGCTTCTTGATTTAATAATTTTTAGATATTTGGACTAGAAACAAGACAAAAACTCTAAGTAGGAAAGCATTTTTTGCAGTGCACCATTCAAGTTAAGACCTTTATATGATTAAAAGACATTTGAGCGACAACTACGGTCTACAATCAACAAGGATTGATGTTAAATGAACTTAGTCGGGGCAAATAAACCACTGTAAATCTTCATTTCAGCACTCAAATTTTTGAAGCAGCTGTCAGGCTAAACGTGAGGTGTTTCTCCATCTTGAAACAGGCCGTTACAGGCTAACACTTAGCTAGCTATGGCTTAGCGCTGCCTTCACTTGAGCTGAGTGATACTAATATTACTGTACATTAAACGGTATGCTTTACTTGTAGGTCAAACAGTTCTCAAATCGACTTCATGTCAGAGTAATAGCTTACTGATATGTGAGACAAATGTTAAGGTCGAGACTGAGGAGCATTTTGCAAAAGGTAGCGAACTAATGTAGCGAAAACGTAACTTACAATCTTCATAGCTATCGCAACAGCAGCCTCACGCAAAACAAAATAAAAAACAGCAGCATCACGCGGTAATCACCATTTAAACTGGTAAACCATAATTTACAGCAGATACAAATGCATCCTGTCCTGCTCTACAGCGAACTTAATTTAGCTAGCTACAAACATGCTAATCTAACCACCAAAATAGCCCAATTGACCCTTCGCAAAGCCCGCACAGGTGACGTGACACATATGACTCGGAGATACGATGACCCTACCACCCCCCCCCCACAATTTTGTTTACAGATCTACACGATTCATGTGAATGACCTATTTCAAGGTGAAAACGGCAAATTTCGTCGAAGGGGACAAGTTTGCACCCCTGTATTATAATACTTTTTGTGTGTTACTGCGCCATAATGTTTGTGACCCTCTTCGTTTCGAGTCACTTTGTCACAGAATAATGTAAAAAGCACTCCGTTTTTTTAATAATGATAGGTAAAGTAAGGGAGCTAGACCTATCATTATTACATCAATATACATTTTTCTTAATGGCAAATAAACGTCAAAATTATGATTCTGGCACAATACAATACACGTTCACATGTGAAACAACCCAATACATGTATTAAACATCTAACCATTTGAGATTTAAGACAACCGTGGGGCTGTCTTTATTTTAAGATGATATTTACGGCAGCTTTTGTTTCGAGAATTTGGACTCCTTGAGAAAAATATGTCAGTTAGGAATAATTTTGTTCTTAAAAAATGTTTTGTGAATCCGGCCTCTGATTCCTAAAAAGTAAAAAATAAGTATACTTCAATATCATTTTGCTAAGTATACTTCAGTTAAAGTTCAAGTAAATTTTTTTGCAAGTCAAGTATACTAATATCAATAAGAACGTTTGTTGTACAGCAGCCATACTAGAAATTAAAGGGGTCATATGGCGTGAACACGTGTTTTTGTCTTTGGTGTGTTATAAATTGCCCATGCATGTATTAGACACGTAAAATTGCAAAAATTAAAGTGTCGGAACAAAAGATGCATTCTATCTAAAAGCGAATGCTCACCCAGACCTGCCTGAAACGCCTCGTGTAACCACACCCCCACAAATCTACGTCAGTTCGTGGTATGATTTGACTAAGACCGCCCAAATGTATACGCAAGTAAGGTGGGCGTACCTGTCAGTACAATTGCTTTGGGACCTGATGTTTCAAATATGGTAGGAGACGTTACATTTCCGTTACAGTATTCGACCAATCACTACGCACTGGTTAACTGGCCAATCATAGCACACCTCGATTTTCAGAGCGATGACCTTTGTTAAAAATCTGCGCATTTCAGAGAGGTGGGGCAAAGAGGACATACAAACATGCACGGTATGTGGAAAATACAGTGTTTTTGAACCTTAAATCATGTATACACATTGCATTACATCTAAAACAAACGATAATATTCGTTTTAGCCTTGTCATAAGACCCCTTTAAGTCAATACTTTTTTTGTTAATGAAAGTACACTACTTACTCTGCGTTCAGACCGTCAGCGACTGTGTCGCTGTGTGTTGCTAGTCTCTTTCTGCGAGGTCGTTATAAGGCGTTCCTAGCTTTGGTTGCTCTAGTAACATTTATAAACAAACCCTGCAGTAACTGACGAGAGATGGATGATGTGAGCTCTGCTGCTGTACTCCTATTGGTAGTCGCTTCCAAGACTTTTCACAGACAGTTGAGCAATTCACAACTTTGTCGCGTTGCTAGCCACGCCCACTTCCTGTCGCCATCGCTCGTGTCGCCGGAAGTCACCAGCTCTTCATTGAAATGAATGAAATCATGTCGCTTTGTCGCTGGCGTTCTTAACGGGCCGTTACAATGCAATCTTTTGATCAGGATACATTTAAAAGTATAATAGAGTACAAGTATAGGCCAAATGAAGAGTTTGGTTCTAAAATGAGATAACTCCGTTTTTTAAAAAATTCAAAAATCATGTTTTTTATTATGTTATAATGTCTCTATTGTGTTTTATTGTGTTAGTAAGCTGTATTTGTTTAGTTATTTTGGTTTGAACCATAACAAACCACCAGTTTGATTGATATTAATCGGAATGCACAATAAAAAACCCGATTTTTGAAAAATTATATAGTTATCTCATTTTGGAAAAAAACTATTCAAATATCCTTAGACCTTTTGGTCAGGATCAAAAACTATTTATTTCTGTCATATAGTCAAATGTCATATTAAGTATATACTACAATAGACTGACAGTATACTTGCTTTTAGTGTTAAGAAGTAAACTAGCAAACTTGTTTTTTTGTACTTGAATCATTTTTTACATACGAATGTATGCTTTTAATTGCCAATTGACTTTCTCATTTTAAACATTTACAAAAAGTATAATTTCGACGACACAGCATGATCTCCAGCATGCACATGTACAGCCAGGGCTACAACACACACACACACGTTAAGTGGGTATTTAAAGGACTTGCGTTGTGCCGTGGTTTTGAGCATCCTCATGAACTGCCCAGCGAGAGAGAGGAAGATCCCAGCCTTAATCTGAGCAGTAATCTGAGCCAGTCCAAGATCAGAGGAGGAGTCTGAGACACAGGGAGGAGTGATTGACAGAGACTTAGGAGAGTTCTCCGTACACACACCCCTAAAACATACACACGCAACCTCCTGCTCTCAAACATCGCCATAAACGCAGCAAGGGATCTTACGTTGGGAAAGGCTCTGCGCATGAAGAGAAACCAAGGCAGGATCTGGATAGTCTGTAAGCTTCTAATGGCACATGGTAAGTGCAGATGGAATAAACTTGTAAGTCTGTTTAAGTACCTTGTCAGTTCGAGACAACCTCATTGTGATGTGTTTAAAAAAGTTTTTGGGTTTGGTACAGTTAAGGTTTAAATGGAAAACAGAAATTAAGAGTAAAACAGAGGAAAACAATTGTATGGACATGAACATGAATTTAAGAATAAAATTTCTAACAAAAATTTTTTTTCTAATAAAAAAACCTTTTTGGTCTTAATTGAAGATCACAAGAGCAGATGAGGCAGGAGATCTGGAAGGAATTAAGACCCTTAAAGGTTTATCTTAGTAACAGGACACTAAAAATCGCTGGCTCCGCTCGACACAAGGTTTCAAAACCTTGCCAGTTTCATTATAGTCTAACATTGGCAGCTCTGCATGCATCCTAACTGGCTGATTTATAATCCTCTACAAAGATAATGATTCTCATGGGAGACTCGACTTACTATTGATTCTCAAAGAGTCTGTTGCTGAATAACACGATACTGTAAAACACAGCACATACAAATACAGCATAAAACAATGTAAATTACTAGGGATGTACGGACTGGATTTTTGGGCAATACTGGTTTTAACTAACAACCGTTCGCCAATTATCATGTTGATACCGGTCACTTGCTTACTTGAACTTTGACCATTAAAATATATTGCAGTTTTGATCATGTTTTAAATGGAAAAAGTTTAAAATCGCATGCAGTGATAGTTTACCTGAGAAATCACAATTCGGTCATCATTCGTCATGTGTTTGTAAACCTATCTGTGACACACAAAAGAAGCTATTTTGAGAAATGTGTCAGTGGTTTTGTGTCCATGCAGTGGAGTTCAATGTTGTTTGGTTATCAACGTTCTTCAAAATATCTTCTTTTGTGTCCTGCAGAAGAAAAAAAGTCACACAGGTTTGACATGACATGAGGGTGAATAAATGATGACAGAATTCGATTTTTGGGTGAACTGTCCCTTTAACGTACAGTATACATCAACTCATTTTCATTAAACATGGATTGGATGCATTTAACGGGCCCAATTATAATACAGGCACGTATAATACGTTGTAATTTTATCACAAGATTGTGGAGCAAAGCTAACTAACATCCACCTGCTATCCCGTTAACACAAACAATGCCAATTTACTTCCGTTTCAGGTCTGAAATCCTAGAACCGGACAAAAATCACCAAAACCCAACCTGCCGCCCATTCATGTTCAATTCAAAAGCTGATTTTAATCGCAGAACCTCCGGCTTACATAACCGACTATGTCAAAGGATGAGGAAACTCCCAGCCCACCTCCAGAGTGGCTGGAAAACACTGTGATGTAAACATATCGGAAAGCCTGGAGGATACGGCCATGAGAAGGAATCTCTAGGATACTGCTCTAATACTTAACATCCATCCTATCAAACCCCAGCCCAGCCCTTCAGAGCGCACAAGGCTCTTCTGCCCAATTACATGGATATACCGTGTGGAAAGACAGCACGAGCTATCGTCTCCAACCCCGCCTCTCCGCTCGCCATGAGGGATTTGCTCTCCCCACCTGTTGCCTGAGGTCAACCCGACGCAACGCCACTCTGATAAATCTGGCTTAGCGGGCCACTTGGTAAGAACACATCTTCTTTTGTTAGCGTAAACTGCTACTTACAGTCAGGGTGTTAAATGTTGCAGATCACCACAGATTCAAGAAGCACCAATGTGCGAGACGTTGTGCGAGATGGGTTGAAGACAGACATGTGTTGTCTTGATCGAAATGTCTTTATCAGATTCAATAGATGTGAAACTGCAACAAGTGTTTTTTTAATGACACTTCGATAAACCCCAAAATAACATCTCTTAAAGGAGTAGTTCACTTCAAAATTTGCCCCATTCACTTTCCAAAGTAATTTTTATTCCTACTATGGAAAGTCAATGGGGGAAAATTTTGCAGTGAACTACTCCTTTAAAGTCCCAGTGAAATTAAAAATGACAATGCCTATTTTTTCACGAAGTATTGCAGCGTTTATTGTAAATTTATATTGTAAGTTTATCAATGTTGGTCAGTTCTTTTTAAAAATCGGGTGCCCTCATAATCTTAAATTAAAATCTGAAAATCCACTTTCGCCCTGTAATGACAAACCATCGTAGATGACGTATGTTAGACAGCGTGGGCGGAGCATCCGTTAACTCCTCCCCTTCAACTGTCAGTCTGCTTCCAGTTCCATTTCAAAACGCAACAGCAGTTTTTATACCTCCAATCAAATCGCAGAGAAAGACGAAAGCCACGCCCACTATTTTTCGCATTCAAAATTCCATTTCACTCTGAAATGCGTCAAAATGCGGAAGTAAAAACGATCGCAACTTCCGGTTCACGGGGACTTTAAGAACTCTGGTGTATGCTTTCAAAAGAAACGAGGGCTTACGTGTCATCATGCATCATTTACTGCAGATGGTGCATTTACGTTCGACAAGCTTGACGGTTTATTTTTTACTCTTAGATTTGCAAAAGCTGTCTGTTGGGCAAAAATATACCATAGAGTAAGAGCAATTTAATGTGCACTTGTATGGCATTTAAAGGGTTAATCCTCCCATGTGATATTGTGTGATCTCAACGATATTCATTCTTATTGACCAATCTTTAACGCAGTAAAATGGCTGGTTTGATATATTATAAAGAGATTGAAAAGTAATAATGACCTAATCACAGTCGTCAATGGGATCTGGTGCATTTTGGGGTTAGCGAAGGCACGGCGGGTTAAGCTGAAATTCAATGAGCCTTTCAACTCCTGTCACCTGAGCTAAGTCCGCTGAAAGTCCAGTTCGCAGTAAAAACGATGCTCTGGCCCGCAGGTGCAGCATCATCCACACGAAACCACACAGCGCTTTGATACATTCTTTCAGACAGATGAGCTTGGATGGGTGGGTTTGTTTTTCTTGTACGTCCTGCTACGACACGCTCGGAGAAAGTTGTATTCAACTGTGCCAGTCCCTAATCATCGGGACTTTTAAAATACCAGCACGAACAACAACACCAGGCTTACCAAAATATAGACTTCTCTCTGCAGCACGCAAATATGGCTAAAGAGATGTGATCTCTTTAATATCTCAATTATTTCTCCTAGACATCAATGAGTTTCAATGGAGCAAATGGAAACTTTTGCGTAATTCTCAATTGTGTCTCAGACATCTCAGACAAGAGATGTCAACAATGTCTCAAACTGAGCTCAGATTTGTCAAGTCAATATTAGTGAAGATCTCAAATCAAAATCTCATCAAATTTACCCAGATCCAGATCTTCAACATTCATTTTACACCTCTTCATGCATTTCAACAATTGTCTGTTTTTTTCTCCCAAACTGTTTTATAAGAAACATCTGAGACCAAGTCGACACTTAAATAAAACACAACAGACAGAACTCTATCAAACCTCTAGAGCTACGAAAAAGCAACATCTGAGCAATAAAATTGTCCTTGCTCTTTTCATGTCACGGCAGTACATCCAGACTGTTAAATTACGCAATGCATCAGATTTATGGTTATCGATTTCTGATAATGGATCACACATGAAAAACAACTTTGCAGACGTTACAGTACGCGCTGACCAGTGCGAGATAAATAAAGGTCACGTCCTTATCGGCTATCAGTCACTAGATACACATGCACACATCCGTGGTGCATCTGGAGTTTTATGCCTGTCAGATGTTTTAGGCTTTCCCTACACATTTTTACTGCCAGCCACAAGAAAAATAAGTGGGGTGAGAGACGGCCGGAAACACAACTCTGAAACACGCAGAGCGGGCGAGATGCCTGTCCTAACCTTGGAAGTGTAGACACTGTGATATCGCATTCCCACTGTAGGAAATCCTCAACGGAGCCGCAAATCAAACTCGCTAAACTAAACTGTCCACTTCATGGCTGTAAAGATACAGAGCGGGCAGAGTTCCATAAAACTAACAAAAACTATTCGATAGAAAACACTTGGCAGAATCATGTAATATAATTCAATATTTCAGGAGGTCAGGGTGGGGCATACTGAGTGGCCCCTCCCCCTTTTAAAACAGCCAATAGAGTTTAGTCTACCTCACAGTCTGGATTCTGATGAAAAGCTGAATAACAGAATGATGCCATAAAAATTGTTGATCCGCACTGGAAGATGAATTCTTGTAATTCTTCTAAATGTGAATTTTGCCAATGTTTTGGAGCATACTGGTTTATAGATATTCTTAAAAGATGGTTCACACAACAATAAATTTTGTCATCATTTATTCACCCATATGTGGTTGTAAATTGGTATGTTACTCTTTCTTCAGTGGAACACAAAAGAAGATATTTTGAGAAACGGCTCAGTGTTCATACAATGGAAGTCAATGTTCAGTGTTGTTTGGTTACCAACATTTTTCAAATTATCTTCTTAGCTGTTCTGCAGAAGAAAGAAAGTCATTCAGGTTTAAAATGACATGAGGGGTGAATAAATTATGAAGACTTTTCATTTTGGGGGGAACTATCCCTTTAAGATATTTAACACATACTAAAAGCCATTTAAATATTGAATTCACCAGGACTTTAAAAACTTTCTGGCTTAATTGAATTAAGCTGTATTTATATGAGACTGTAACAATATTTGGTTTATAGTTTCGTATATCACCTCTGTGAAACTTCTTACTCACTATAGCAGGCTCACCTGTATATGCCGAGACGTGAGGATCTTGTGATGCTGTGAGCTGAAGCATCATCTTCATACTGACAAGCGTTGTTCAGGGTTATAGTCAGATTTACACCCGTTCACAGGTTCAGTATGTGACAGCTGTTGCATTTCATGCATAGCATCCGCACATGCACTGGCCAACCTCCAAACTAAATGCCTTTCACAGCTGCTGACTGACACGTCCAGTCAGGCCTGGACTGAGAAGAAAAATCGGTCCTGGCATTTTTTGGCCCACATCGGCCCTCCAACATTTCTGTCGACGGGGGGTCCGGATGGTTGGTTGTGCATGGATAGGTCTGTCAGCCGGGGGGATGGTGGTGCATGGTTAAATCTGTCGACGGGGAGGGGGGTGGAATGCATATGTGTCTTTTGCATTCGCATTTATAATACGTCCGTCTGAGCGGCCAAAGCGTCCGTTCCGGCCCCAAACAATAGCGGCCCAGCGGGAAAACGCCCGGAACGCCAGATGGCCAGTCCGCCCCTGCGTCCAGTAAGTGTGTGATTCCCGAGTGCAGATGCTAACAGATTCACTCGACGCGTTTTGAAAATGAGCCTAAATGTGATATCATGTTTGGTCTGCGTTCAATATTAAGGATCAGCAGACGATAGATGGGACTGTCATGATACTTAGTAGTCAATATAACTGTATTAAACAGAGGCTGTAGCACTAAAAACTGAAATAAATCAGCCAGAATTGTGTTTGACCCACTTTAGTTGCACAACTTATAAACAAAACATTAGTCATGCTAACATCATTAATAGTTGGTTGTATGAGTGTCTGGAAATTATTAGCCTGATGTGCATTAGTCAGCGTAATGTGTCGGTTGCCACAGAAATCGTGCGCACCTACAAACACATGAAGGTGTGACACAATCCATTTCCATACTGTTCTGTATGCAGTCTGTTGATGCTGCCACAGTTAAATTTGTTATACATAGATCAGCTAATGAAAGCAAACTTAATTAACTTGTTGTAAACCTGTGTCGATTCTCTTTAACTAAAGCATAGCACAGCTATACATCACTACTGTACTCCTGCACACCAAGGAATACAAGCAGGGCTCTGAAACGGTTCAAGGAACAAAAAACGGAAATGAACGAAATTTTAGCCAGATCATAAACATAAACGAAATCAAGTTTAAACGTTCTGAACAGCAGCGCTTATTTGTAATTGCATTTAACCGGTTAATAACGTTATTTTATTGTTCCGTTTAATATCAACCAATCCAACTATCCGATCGTGAAAAGACCAGGGCTGGGTTTCCCGAAACCTTCTTAACGCTGCATGACTTAAGACCTCCATTTTAACCCGAGCTTTTGTTGTATAAGTGGGAATCGTATTCAAGCGAACATCCTGTAAGTGTCAGAACTGAAAACGCCCTTGTTACTGAATTAACAACTGTTATTGACACGAGGGTCAGCAAACGCCAGGTCCTGGAATGCACCTATCTATGATAGGTTGAACACTGCCTACACAGAAAAATATCAACGACTACTTCTCTAGCCCCGCCCACTGGTTCGCAAATGACTTTAGCCACACATAGTACGCACTCCCGCATTTGTGATGATTGACAAACTGGCAACCATAGCGACATATTTTTCGGCTAAAGATTCGTTTTGTCCATCTGTTTAAACTAAACTGCTGATATGCGCTGTGTTGTGTTTATGCTCGGAAGGCTCCATCACACAGTGCTCTTTTGCTGTGTCGCCATGTTTGCTATTAATAAGCGCTTTTATGCTTGTTGTTTGGTCTTAGATCAAAAAGCCTCGGCACATACGTCTTATTAAATGTTCTGTTTTAGATTTTAAGAATTTTTGGTCTTATAAAATAAACAATTCGCATTTTAAGGTTTGTTTTTGTCTTGTCTTTATTTGATTATTTTTTCTGTGAAGATATGGCAACCCTGTCACTTTAGCGAAGGGCTCTCTCGAGCGGCTAGCCCCGTGTCATATGTGCAAAAGTGAGGACTTCTTTCGCTGTGCTTTTTATTTAGAGCGACCAAGCAACAAACGTGCAACATTGTGCAGCGCCTGGTTGTGGAAGAACATAGTCGCTTCCTTCGGATTCTGATATTAGGAATGCGCGATTGAAGTTTATTTTTAAGTACGTTCCTGCTCACGAGGGTGAATAATTGAGCATTTGTTCGCTTCATTTCACGATGGATTCCTTTGTGAACAAGGCGCTGGATTTGCGGAGAGACTAAAATTAAAAAGCAGTGCTGTGCAGTCAACACTGGATCCGACAGGAATGGCGTAGCAATCGTATGTGAGTAAAACATATTTGTACTATGCGTCACCATTGCTTTGTTAGAGATCGCTTGATATGTCCTGATAATGTGTAACCTAACATTACGTCTCAAACCAAATTCACAGAAGGCACCAACTAAGTTTACTACGCAAACTGCTATCCAATCATAGCAGTGGGCTTTACTTCCAAGTCTTCAATGCGGCACGCCCATTAAAACCGAGCGTTTCTCCATCCGGCCTCAAAACCCGGGTAGAAAATAGCCTATTACTTATTGATTTTGATGTTTTCGAATGTAAAAACCACGCAAACGTCATAAGTACACCTCAGACAACAGTATAAAACAATAAACAAGCCCAGTTCAGGACACCTTTTATAAGAGTGGTAGCGATATATTCTTAAGAACGACGTAGTGATACGAAGGTTTCGGGAAACCCAGCCCAGGTATAAATGCCCTCCGAAACACTTTCGAGACAGATTTAAATCCTGTCTGTCAAACCACATTAGGTGGTGGTTTAGGACGCATTCCAGACGAAACTGGACAAGTGTAAATGCAGTTTATCAGCGCTTTACTCCTCCTCAAGTACTCCTCCTCTCAGCTCAAGTTCGTTGTTTTAAGTATACTGTATACACGATGATCACGCTCACAATGGAAGAAATGCGGACGCGACACTCATGCGTTGTGACGTTCTCGTTTTTCCCGAGATGAAGTTCAGTGTAGACGAAGCTCAGCAAAGATGAACAGATGATAGCATAAATGAAGCTAATAGCATAGCTACTGCAAGAGAATTTTAGTGCTTGATATAGTTTATAATTTTCATAAGCTAACAGTTCATGATTGCTTTTCATCGGCAGACACCACAGGAGCGCATCACTTCGGCAAGTAGGAGAAAACGGTGCGACGTGCGTTTTTCCTGTGTTCTTTTATATGGGGTTCCATTTGTGCCAAAAAAGTTTCGACTGCTTTATGCCTTGTACTATACATTTATCTTTGTCTACGGTCATTGCCTACTTGTTCAGGTAAATCAGTATATATTGACGTGTATGTTGTCTCTTGACGTCGTCTTAATTTGTCATCCTTTGTCTTTTCTATTGTCATCCTTATTGTCATTTTGTTCTGTCATCTTTACGGTTGTCCTGTTCTGTTGTCTTTACTCTCGACTGTATATAATAATAATAATAATAATTCATTACATTTATATAGCGCTTTTCTGCCTGGGCACTCAAAGCGCATTTACATGGAAAGGGGGAATCTCCTCCACCACCACCAATGTGCAGCATCCACCTGGATGATGCGACGGCAGCCATATTGCACCAGAACACCCACCACACACCAGCTTATTGGTGGAGAAGAGACAGTTTTTTAACCAAGCCAATTGGTATACATGGGGATGATTAGGAGGCCATGATGTTTAGAGGCGAATGGGCAAATTTGGCCAGGATATCGGGATACACCCCAACTCTTAATCGAAGGACATCCTGGGATTTTTAATGACCACAGAGAGTCAGGACCTCGGTTTAACTTCTCATCCGAAGGACGGTGCTTTTTGACAGTAGAGTTTCCCGTCACTATACTGGGGCATTAGGACCCACACAGACCACAGGGTGAGCACCCCCTGCTGGCCTCACTAACACCTCTTCCAGCAACCTAGTTTTCCCAGCAGGTCTCCCATCCAGGTATTGACCACGCTCAGCCCTGCTTAGCTCCAGTGGGAAACCAGTCTTGGGCTATAGGGTGATATGGCTGCGGGTAGGGCTGTGCCGATAAACGATATCATATCGAATCGTGATAGAATGTATTTCAAAAACGATGATAAGCTATTGGCATTTTGACTTGATATGGATTAATCTTACAGTCTAACAGAACGCAGAAATAAACGCAACAACAGTCAGTCAGCGTGCAGCTTTTATTTTGCGCGTCAAAGTACAAAGTCCATTTCATACTGCACTTGTCAAAGAAAACTCAACATGAGGAGGAAAACATGACTGGAAGCGGAAACAAAGGTGAAACTAACCTCGAGTTGTCATCATGCGGTTTATCAAGTGTCTTATTTTTTTTTTGCAATCGCCGGTTAAACAAAACAAACTTGAGGTGCAATTGCAAGTTACTTCGAAACTCAAGCACAAACGTTTTTGTATCCATCGTTAACAATATCTGCTAACATGAGCTGGTGCATATGAAACAAACCAGCGCTGCCCTGTACAGATCAGAGATGTAATGAAGTGAGTTTGTGTGCACATTAAAATATTGAACCTTGTATGTAAGATGCCTGCATGATTAAAGAAATGTACTACAGTTTATGTGAGATGTCTTTTTGATAGACTAAGGTTCACTGAATGCATTGAATGAATCCCACTACTCGAGCCAGACATTATTGCAGCGTTATGTATGTGCGCAGGTGCTGAGCCAATAGCGTTCGAATGTACACAGTAATGGAGTCCTTTCATTGGTTGAATGTACTGAATGAACACCTCCCTTTACTTAACGAGTCAATTGAATCAAAATGAGACTGAATGAACTGGTACATGTTGTTTATGGCCTAATATCCTCTGTGTTGCAACAGTGCATTCATTTAGTTGAATTTTAACTGGTTAAAGGTTAACTTTTGTTAATAAACTGTATTTAAAATAGATTCTTTTAAATACAGTTTTTTAATTAAATATATATCGAAATAAATATCGTTATCGATCAATATAGAAAAAAACTATCGAGTTTACTTTTTTGCCATATCGCCCAGCCCTAGCTGCGGGCGACATACTGTATACAGAAGACATATACAGATGACCTGGAGGACAACATATACAGATGAAATGGAGGACGGCATATACAGGCGACATGGAGGACGACACATACAGGTGACATGGAGGACGACATACTGTATACAGATGACATGGAGGAAGACAGGGAGGACGACAGGGAGGAAGACATGTTGGACAACATAGACGGACGACTACAGAACAGGACAACCGTAAAGATGACAGAACAAAATAACAATAAGGATGACAGTAGAAAGACAGAGAAAAGGACAGCAGGATGACAAATTAAGACGACAACATATACTGACTTACCTGAACAAGTAGGCAATGACCGTAGACAAAGACAATGTATAGTACAAGGCATAAAGCAGTCAACACTTTTTTGGCATAGATGGAACCCCATACTTTTAGACGTGACATGTAAACGGCAGACTGAAGAATGAGTTAATACTGAATAATGTTTTTGCATTTTGCGTGGGAATAGAATATATGATTCATATCATGCTTATAAAGCTAAGTGTAAATGGAACAGTTTTAAAAAGACTTAAAGCTATCCGATCAGAGGACGCATAAAGTGACCAGGTGTACAAAGGCCTTTCGTATGTCTTTCGTTTATGTACACACAATGATGTGCAAGTGAACATGAATGAACTTTGAAATTACCGCGCTCTGATGGCAAATTATTACGCAAGACATCTGTAAATGCCAACCCCAGAACACACTTTGTTTTAAACAACGCCAACATCAACCAAATGTACGGAGGTATGTTTAATAGCTTTACTGTAAATTAAAAAAACATTTAAACACAAAGTAAAAATGTGTATTTTTAGGCTTTCTATTTGTACAATGCATAGGCCAAACTAAAAAAACGTTATTAACCGGTATTTTTTGTAAACCATTTTTGGAACAAAATACTTCAGAAGAAACACAAAAACAGAAACGTTAAAATGCTGATTCTGCTCGGAGTGGAACGAATGATTTATTTTTTCATTTTGAAGCCCAGAATGCAAACAACACTGTCTATAAAAAACACTACAAAATTACACACACCTCAGCAAGCAAATACACAGGTGCTTTGTGTACTAAAACTCAACATTAAAATACATTCGCTTTGGAATATCAATGACTGAAAATGTGTGAATTCTTGGGGAAAATTGTGACAAATTTTTCTATGCTGTGTATACATTATATATCATGCATATCGGTGTGTATTAAGATTATATTTCAAGCATGGTTGAGTATAGATTCTATATTAAGCATAAGTGTGTAGCCTATATAAATAGTATATCAACCATAGCTGTGTGTATAAAGATTATATATCAGCCATAGCTGTGTATGTATAGATTCTAAATCAACCATAGCTGTGCCTATACAGATTCTATATCATGCATGTGTATATAGATTCTGTATCAACCATAGCTCTGTCTGTTTAGATTCTATATCAAACAGGGTTGTGTGTGTTCAGATGCTGTGTGTATAGATTTTATACCAAGTACGCCTATCTATACAGTGCAGACTATATGGTATAGCTGTGTTAGCCAGGTCATTACAACAAATCCTAATTTTATGTCAAGCTGTAATTGTTCTTCAGTATTTGGTGTGAGTATCGAGTTTTTTTTTTTTAATGCTAGCGTGTGCGTGAATCCAATGGATGAGACGACAGTAAATTTAGCCAGGATGGCTATTTCCACACCCGCGAGCCAATCCCAGGTGTTAACCCACGTGATGCTAGATAAAGCAAGTCGCATTAGTGCTAATCCCAGCCTGATCTTTAGAGTGTGTTCCTGACCCCCCTTCTGTCAACCAGACACAGTTTACCTGCCCATATGATGGACCAAACCAGTATAAGCCCCCCACGCAGACTGCTAATGTTTTAATGACAGCCGTCTTTAGGTGCTCACACTTTATCTATATATATATGACTTTACTTTTAGCATATGCATTTGATTGCATTTTAACCAGAAATAGAAAATATATTATTAGCGGTACAATCTATGAACAAAATCTTGTACCTCAGTAACAGTCCATTTGATAATACAGTAATGCTTGCAATAAATATTTGTGTATTAAATATCCATGTGGTAACATCTATTTTTGGAAAACCCAGTAAATTGAATGCTTTACTTATTTAGTGCTTAATGGACACAAACCAAAAGATAAGATCATTACTGCAAAAACAGCCCAAAAGCAATATTACAACTCTCTGGATAAGCCAGATTCATTTTAAAATATTTACTAATGCTCGGAAACTATAAAGAACGACTCAAGTAGAGTTTAAAACAGGCATTTAATTACAAGGTCTTCCTTGACTAATGCCACACCCCTTCTGCATGGTCCCTTTGTTCTCTGTTTAACATGTAAATAAGGTCAAGTCGTTCTTCCCATTAATAGCCCTACAAATATATATCTGCTGCTATAGCAAAATACCGGCTGTCACGCTTCTACAGTACCTTTGCACGCCACAGCATCCGGCCCTACATCACACCCTAATTACATTTAATGATGTGGTAAACACTAATATTTGTTACAGAGCGGGGCACTGGACTGGCAGAACAACTAAAGCTGGCATCAATAGCTGCCGTGATGCCAAATGACACAATGTCTGTTTATTCTGAAATATTCCATCCTGTCATACTGCACATTAAGGAAACGCACGCTTCTCAAAGTATCTGTCACAGTTCATAAGACAGACGACATGATAATATGGAATTTCTTGCTAAACAATCTGTCTAATTTTTTTTTCAGAAGCTGAATTATAATTAAAGACAAAAACAGTTTGGTACTAACATTCTTAAGAAATATCTAATAAATAAGGGTAAGTGAATGTAAATACGCAGATTTTGGGGGGGAAAACTATCACCAATTTATTCGTATTTTTGTTATTTAACTTTTTTATTTTAATACTGTAAAAATTCTTTGAAGAATTAAAAGTAAATGTCATTAATTCATTAGATTCACTGAAATCATTCAGGAATGCTGTAAATGACTCTTTATGAATGAGCCACTGATTAGTTGATTCACCCAATTGATTCGCTCAAGAAACGTATTCATTTAGAAACGAAACCATGCTTTGAGAAACCATGTTCCTCAGAGACACTTCTCCTGAGGCTTTCTAGGTAATTTTTCATTGAAAAGTTAGGAAAACAGACAATGTTGTCTATCAAATATATCTTAAAATGAATTTCTTATTTAATTAACTGTTGTATAAAATCAACATGACATGTGCACTCGTAGTTTTCTGGACAAAAATAGCAATGCTATGATATTGCACTTGTGTAACAAAAGCTCATTCAGGGTCATTTTTGCACAGATATCTTTAATTTTAGGTTCTTTCTGACAGTATTCTGTATGTTATATCACGCAGTAAGTTGTTACCAGCATCATATTTGTCACCAGTCAACTGTATGAAATGTAAGATGACCTACTTGGGCGGGGTGGGTGCGTTAAATGCGTTAAAAATGTGTAATCACGTTAATGTTCCATAACACGTTCATTATAATTGACGCAGATAATGCACAGTCCTAGTAAAACTGATACAGCACAAGAATTTAAGTAAAAAGGAGAACTTAGCATTAATGGGAAATCTCATTATTATTGATCATAATCCTAACCCCTAACCTAAGTATAACATTAATCTTACATTATCCACTTCAAACACCTTAGCAACACACTAAAACCATTCAGATCACAATATCAACCTCATTGAATTATAGCATCCTGGCAACAACCCACAACATCCTAATATAATTTTGCATGAGGCAAGCATCACTCACATATATTTAGGAAAGATAATAGTAATATTTTTTGCTGTCTTGTAAGATGTGTATTACTGTACGTGCTTCATAACACCCGTCCAATCCGATCAGTGGAGTTCAAAATAAATAAATCAAAATGAAGAGGTAGACCTAACACTTAATACACCAATCAATCATCACTGACGTCATAATATAACAACTATCCATCATTCATCACACGAGCTGCAACTGTCAAACTCAGTAGTGAGTATAAAACACGTTTCATAATCCACACGGGTGGCAGCTATTCACCTCGACAGGGCAATAAATCAAACGTCTGTCTCTGAAAACTCAAATCGCTGTTTGATTATTAGTCCACTGATTACACGAATGACACATCAGAAGTGTTAATGGATACAGGCCTTCACAAACCGCAGCAGTATCAGGAAAGCTTATTGCTATAACTGTGTGCTCCTATATATCTGAACGCATTTGGCTGTCTGAATTTCAGTGGGTTTCCAATAAAAATAGCTGAAAGCTTAACAAGTCAAGGTAAGGAAGAACTTTTTCTTAGACTTCTGATGATTTTATGAGTTGGTCCAGCAATGTGCAGAAAACCCTATGTCGTAACATCTAAAGCAGGCGAAGAAGTACAAAAAAATGTGATGTGCATTAAGTGGCCTATTCAAGAATAAAGCAATGAAAACTACCCATAAACCCACAGTTTAACCCTCAATTATATAGTATTATAAAACGGTCAGTTCTGGTCCTTGATTGTGATTGGCTGAGCCGAGTTCTAAGCCGTTATAAAATCCCCCAATTTATAACGGCTGACTACCTTACATAGCCTAAATATCACTTTATTTACTTTATTTTATGAAACCTTGCTACGCATATGGAATAACTCCACTTCGCATCGTGCCACAACGCCCTTAGCTGTTATAAAATGCACTGTAACCCACTGCTTCTTGGGGCTTATTGCTTTATTATAAAAGAAACAAATGTTCAATAAGTAATTAAATGTATTAACAAAAAAATCCCAATAAAACTACTTTCAACAACTAATAATATTAATTCTCCTAACTTTATAACTACCACATTAATACAAAAAACTGATGCGATGCTTATTGCTCTATTGCTTATTTTACAAGGGCTATTATAAAATAGACGCTGTAAGCAATGTTATCTTCTGGTTTCATCCATCAATTAAAATAATTAAATAAGTCGAATGAGGTAATGCAACTTTCATTATAATTAATTATCCAACGACAGACATTACCTCATTATGAATGTAGAAAACATTTCAGCTGCATTTCAGGAAAACCTCACTATACTGTCATAATGATACAATGTTTTATAAGGATTTTGGCCAGGACAGCAGGACGTTCAGTGAGATGTGCCAAATCTGATTTGTTTTTGTGGTGAAACTGTGTGAGAGATAATATAGCATCCAAAACACACAGCAGAGGAGATAGCCTACATACTCTGAAACACATCTAAAAATATCACAATTTCCAATAGCTCGATAAACTCATCAAGAAACTGAATATTAAATCTATTTTATAATTAGTTAAAGACAATGTACTCCCTTTATAGAGATGAACATTGATCTCACCGATATATAAGGGTGTTTGCCTGTAAAATGAGGTGGGAAATGAATCCAGGTCACTTTTAAGATCTTTATCCATTATTAGATTATGCCATTACTTTCATAACATGCATGAATTTTTCCACCAAAATCTTTTATATTTACATTATTCTTGATGATGGTTATTTTTTAATGAGTAAATACAATCAATGTATTAATTTGAATACGCTAACCACAACCTTTAAACACAGTTTCAAAGCCACACTGTTTAGGATGTTTTAGTGACTTACCCAGCAAGCTGACGTGGTAGGGATCGCCACCCGATCTACAGTTTGATTGACGGATGTCGCAGCCTCTTGATGACCGAATTCACGTCTACTCATCTACTGGATAAAAGTCAGACTTAAAAAAAATTGTTGCGTTTGTATGAGCTCGTTGGACACTGGTGTGCGCCGGGTTGCTGTTTTTGACACAGCGCTGTTAAATACTTAAATAAACAATGGTGCAAACAAGCGTCTCGTGTGCATTTCGGGTTAAATAACGTGTTTTCTTAATGTGACAACTAAAAACCAACAGACTGATGAAAATGTGGGACATTTTGAAAATGCTGTGCGGTACAAGGTGGTCACCCTAGTCCCACATGACCCATTAAGACCAGTCTGGCAAAACATTTCTAGCACCCTGTCTGTTTTTGTCCTTAGACGTTACCCATCAGCCATTTCCTGACCCGTGCAAGAGTTTTCCCCCTCATTTCCCACTGTGTAAAACAGTAGCGACTGATAAAAAATGGAATCAGGAAAAAATGCTTAAATGCAAAAACAACACGAGAAGAAATTCATCAGAGGTGAAAAACGTGGGCTATTGAGAGGGTGAAAGAAAAATATGTTCACATGTCCTGTGTATAACACAACATTTGCATGAACCCAGTATGACGTATTGTATTTGTAAGTGTGAGCCGAGTGCATCGTCACACCCCTAATATGAAATAATAATGAAATATCTTTATAAAGCTTTCAATGACCAATAATAGCCCACTAATCTCAACTTCTGCATCAGCATGGAAAAAATGCAGAAAATTTCCGTCGATTGCGTCCAGGCCTGCATATTAGTGAGCGATTACCTGTTTTCTGTTAACTCCGCCCCTTCATGTCAAGAGTGATGGAGGTCTGTTTACCATTACAAATATGCTCCCATTGACTGGAACATCTCAGCACACAAAGCTTCCCCCTCAGGAAATATAAGACTAATCGTTTGGACTTGCTTGTGTACATTGATGTCAGGTCTCCACCCAGGCGGATGTTCCACACCTTCATAAAGATGACGGTTCAATTAGGAAGAGACGACAATACGTAGAAGCGTTCGCACCCTGAGAGAGAGAACCTCAATGCATTCATATTGCGCAAACACGCCAATCTTTAACGGTTTCGCACAGACAGTAATTCTTTAGCTTGTATTGTACTATACTTAAGAGTATTAGGCCACGCAGAGGTCCATGCGCTCTGCCAAGTATGCCAAGTATGCTATTTAGACCACAGAAAGTACAGTCTGCCCGTAAGCTCATAAGTGCATATCATTTGCACGCTTCAATTTTTAAAGAATAGTTCCTCCAAACACGAAAGACGCTGAGCTGGTATGCTTACACAACAAATGTGGACAGCCAAAGGACACAAAAACACAATCATAGTGTATACTGTACGACCCCTGGGTATAATTCTTTGTGTGAGGTAGAAATCCAAAAGTCCAACACTGGAACTTTTTATGAAACTTTTATGTTTTTTAACATAAAAGTTTTTTCTTGGCTGTTTGACCAATCTAACACATTTGTTGTGCAGAAAGTAGAAATTCAAACTAGGGCTGTCGCGATTATGAAATTTGGCTGAGGATTAATTGTCTAATAAATCATTGCGATTATGACTATTAATTGTCTGTTTTAGAGCTTTGACTTTTAATTCTCATACATTTTTTATTCAGCTTTAAAACGACCATATTGTTCTGAATATAAAGACTATGTTCTTTTTCTTAGAAAAAATTGGGTAATCATACTTAAAGGCGGGGTGTCCGATTTCTCTTAGCCGTTGTTGATGTTCAAATCACCAAAACAAACACACCCCATTACCTTCATGTGTCGCTTTCGTCAGCGCTCGGCTCGGCTAATGTCCGTCCTGTGCACCTTACTGCTGATCGGCTACAAGGTTGTTTTGGATCTCGGCCCGACTCAGCTGTCTGAAGCGTAATTCGGAAATCGGTTACCCCGCCTTTAAGGTTTAGGCTTTTACCTGTCAATAATACAACCGCCAAATACTTGTAAATTAAGTAAATTGATCAGGAGTGAATTGAAGCCACCATTAAAATGCTGTCAGTCATAGAAACGCTTCTAGTCTGTTTTTTTCTCACTTGCAAGACTACAATAAAAGTTTACTTCTATGTTAATGAGGTTTTGGTAGACTGGTTTTCACATTGAAATAATATGAAATTGTACTGCAAGTTATTTTTATGGTATATGCTTTAGTTTTTTTTTTTAAGTGATTGTGTTGTGGTGGTACATTTTACAAGTATTACCATGCTTTAGTTACAATATATACAATAAAATATGCAATATGCAGATACACTACAGCTCCCCCTAGTGTCTTCTATAGAGATGTGCAGTAATTGCGATGATCTGAAACCATCGCGATGAGGTCAAACAATCGCAATGGGACGATTATTTAATAATCGTGACAATTCAAACCTTCTTATTTTGTGTTTCTAAAAAAAATACACAAGGGTTCAGAACAATGAGGGCGAGTAAATGATGGCTAAACTTCAAAACTTCAGAACTCTTGTTCAGTTCACTAGAAGCTTTCAATTAATGTGAAGGAATCTTTCACACTGTGATAAAATCTCTGGAAAAGCCGTATTTAAAATAAACATCCACAAGTTTCCATCTAAGACCTGTTTGCTACGCTGCATAGTTAAATAAACATGCATACCTGAACATCCAAAAACATTCACTCACCGTTTTTACAGATCACCAACTAATGCCGTTCAATACATTTATACTACTGATAAAGTGATGCTCATGTCAGTTCTTTTAAGAAAAATCACACAACCGAAATAAGATTATTTTACCTCTACAATCTACATTCATTTTACACCTCCAGACTCTTCATGTGTTTCAACAATTACGCTCTTATTTGTTTCTGTTTTAATTTCTTCTAGAAATTTTAGAGACTTATATGAAACACAACTGAGAACTCTCGGAGCAATAAAATGTTCTGTATTTAGCATACTCTGGGTCAGGGGCGTTGCTAGACCTAAAGCTCTACTGGGGCACAGGCCCTATGACTTTTTCTATCACTTTTTTCTTAAAAACCAAGAAGTATGCAACACGTTGCACTATACACACTTTCCTTGCTTAAACCACTATTTCTATAGTGCAACAATACTGGGGAAGGTAAACATTATGTATTTAAAAATATTTAAGTATCTTCAACATAGTTAACATAAACTTTATTAACATGGTTGCATGCACTGTATGGAAATAATTAAATTTTTTCGTGCACATCTGCATTCATTCTACATTACACAATGATAACAATCCATAATTACAACTTTTCAAGAATTTACAATTAGCCTACAATGTTTCAAGAAACCAGTCATCTAATAGCTACAACTAATATAAAGAGCATATTTTATCTTAAAAAACAATATTTTAAAACAATATTCCAAACAGTTTCATTTTTTTGAACCAACTGTACTGCATTAAACTGTACTGCCTATAATAGCATATGTGACCCTGGATCACAAAACCAGTCTTAAGTAGCACGGGAACATTTTTAGTAAAAGACAAAAATACATTGTGTGGGTCAAAATTATCGATTTTTCTTTTATGCCAAAAATCATTAGGATATTAAGTAAAGATCATGTTCCATGAAGATATTTTGTAAATTTCCTACCTTAAATATATAAAAACTTTATTTTTGTGAGTGGATGGTCTGCCACAGTGCCCCTGATTAACAACTTCAAAGGCAATTTTCTCAATATTTTGATTTTTTTTGCGCTCTCAGATTCCAGAGTTTTAAACGGTTGTATCTCAGCCAGATATTGTCCTATTCTAACAACTCATATATCTATAGAAAGTTTATTTATTCAGCTTTCAGATTATGTAAAAATTTTGAAAAATTGACCCATAAGACTGGTTTTGTTGTCCAGGGTCACATATAGATATCTCAGTTCTCTCAAATTTCATTTCTGAAAATACAGAACACAAATGTTTTTCTAAGCAACAATGCAATTTTACAGACTTGACAAAGGTTTTCCTGAGACATTTTCCTCTAATGTCTAAGACCTGACTGTGTGCACGCTGCGTGCTGCAGTTTTTGTAAGGAAACATGGATTTCTGCGCGAAAGTGCGGCACGATTTTGTATTTTCGGACTGCGTCGCTTTTACAAGCGTGAATTAGGTTACTACCAGTGTTGGGTTACTCTGAAAAAGTAATTAATTACTAGTTACTAATTACATATTCAATAGTGTAATTAGATTACTGTACAAAATACTCTCTCCAAAAAGTATTTAGTTACTTATTACTAATTACTTTCTATATCCTATATCAACCTTGATTAGTTAAGTGATTCAAGGATAGACATGAAACGGCTCTTTTAATTCATTCAAATAAATAATATTAAACTGCATAAAGTAGTTTTAACTGACTAAAGTATTACAAATGTGAGAATCATACATTAAAGCAGGGATTTTAAGGTTAGACTTTGAATTTTGATGTCAATTCCACCATTGCACACACATGTGTTACACAGAGTATTTAGTTTAATTACATCAAAAGTAAAAGGGGTCTAGCGACGCCCCTGCTCTGGGTCATATTTTTGTTTATTCCACTTTATTTTATCATGGTTTTCAAGTGTTAGAATTAAGTTATGTGCCAAAACACTGTATGGTCTTGCGATCTTTTAAGTCGACAACAAAAGATTTGGACATTGTTTTCTTTTCATTTTAACAGCAGACGTGTACAGCTATGAGCCATTTCATCAGTCAGAAACTACTATTTTGATCATTTGTTTGTTGTTTTTCAGAGTTTCAATGCTCCACGCTGTAAGATGAGGGCATGGAAAGAGGTCGCCCTCACCTTTATCCTATTGGGTGCCTCGTTTTTCCTCTTGCTTATGAGAACCACATTACCCAACGGGCATTCCTACCCAAAGACCTTAGGGCTTTCATCATCTTTACCTCCACCAGCCATAACATTCCATTCTTCATCATCATCATCAAGCTCAGCGAGGAAGCCAGCACCACGACGGCCTGTCAGAGCTACTGAGGACATGAGCTCTATTCTCTCCGAGTGTAAGACAAACACATTTTTCTGTTTACTTAGCGGCAGCGCTGGCATGGATCAGGTAGTGTCAGAGCGGACTGACGGCAGGATTTAATGTCTTTCTACAGTCGCTGGTGTGTTTATACTCCACATCTCAACAGCCTTTATCACACGAACAAACTAAAGTCTTTCAACTTCATAGTCGGGGTTTTTGATGTGCTGAAAAGTGTTTTTGTTATGATAAAGAACAGCGAGAGACAGATTTAACATGTTCCATCACATAAGTTCACTCATAAGGGTTACGTTTGAGGAATGTTTAAAGTTGCACTAAGAGTTGCGATTGAATACCAAAGCAAAACAAACATTACTGGGTAGAATAGAATAGAATAGAATAGAATAGAATAGAATGAGCTTTATTGGCCAAGTATGTTTCACATACGAGGAATTTGTTATAGTGACAGAAGCTCCACAGTGCAACAGAAAGACAGCAACAGGACAGAACACAGATGATAAAAAAAATAATAATAATAATATACAATAATATAGAAATAGGCAATGTACAAAACAGCAAAAACACAATATACAATATAGACAATTATGTATGTACAGGTCTGATATGTGCAAATTTGGTGAATAATTAATGTAAAATAGAGTTATGTGTTCCGCGTTTAATGTCAAGTGTTCATAAAATGGATTGCCTGAGGTAAGAAACTGTTCCTGTGTCTGGTCGTTCTGGTGCTCAGTGTTCTGTAGCATCGACCAGACTAAAAGGGAGTAACAGTTGAAAAGGGGAGTGTGCTGGGTGTGAGGGGTCCAGAGTGATTTTACCAGCCCTTTTGCTCATTCTGGATGAGTACAGTTCTTGGAGAGTGGGGATGGTTGTGCAATGATACGCTCAGCAGTCTGGACTACCCTCCGTAGTCTTCTGAGATCAGATTTGGTAGCTGAGCTGAACCAGACAGTTATAGAAGTGCAGAGGATGGATTCGATGATGGCAGAGTAGAACTGTCTCAGCAACTCCTGTGGCAGGTTGAACTTCCTCAGCTGGCGAAGGAAGTACAGCCTCTGCTGGGCCTTTTTAACAATAGAGTCAATGTGAGTGTCCCACTTCAGATCCTGAGAAATTGTGGTGCCCAGGAATCTGAATGACTCCACTGCAGTCACAGTGCTGTTCATGATGGTGAGTTTGGGGAGAACAGGGGGCTTTCCCCTGAAGTCCATGATCATCTCCACAGATTTAAGCGTGTTAAGTTCCAGGTTGTTAAGACTGCACCAGACAGCCAGCTTCTTGTAATTTACATTACAAAAAAACCTGAGGCACACAAGAAACCAGAATATCATCACTTGGGGTTGAATGACAGCAGACTAAAAACAGAAATACCTTAGCAACTGCATGGCAACCGACCGCAACACTAGAAACTGAAAAACAAGACACTTGAAAGCTGCGTCTCAATTCGAAGGCTGCGCCCTCCGGAGGTCGCATTTGTCTGGGGCATACGTCATCGAGGTTTATTATTTTGGGTTTTATTTCAGAGAAGCAACCGTTACATTTCAAGGTAAGAATGAAACTGCAATGATAACGTCTGAAATGAGACAACCTCGATGACGTCGACAAATGCGACCTCCTGAGAATGTAGCCTTCAAACCGAGACGCAGCTCGTGGCTGCTTCTCAATACCAAGTTCGCAGAGTCCGGACTTGCGTCCTTCCAAGATCTGTATGAAGATATTTCAGTAGCAAAACTTGAGAGCATGTTGATTTTAATTTGTGAACTTGTAAAGTAAGTATTTGTAGCCTACCTGTATACTAAAATGTACACTCACACCCCCAATGTGAATTTGTGACAATTTTTCTGCAACTTCAAATTCAGAAGACAGATTTGTGAGTTTTGTCCATGAGTGCAAATCTCAACATTCAACTTCAGTTTTTTATTTTACAAGTTTTCACATTGGGGCTTTGAGTGTACATTTTAGTGTACAGGTACAAATACTTTACAAGTTTACAAATTAAAATCTACATGCTCTCAAGTTTTGCTACTGAAATATCTTCATAGATCGGACGTGGCAAGTTCGACTCAGAAGAATGAACTCCCGAAGACGCAAGGAGGCAAGTCCAGTTATTTTACAAATGGAACAGCAGCGTACTTGATAGCGCAGCTCAGCACCTCATGCTTCAATCAGCGTCATTGTATATCTTTTCGTTTTTTATTTTTAATGTACATATTAAATGTAATTAGCAAAACGTGTGTAATACGATATTATACAGCTGCCTCTTTTGTATTTTAAAACTATTAAACATTAATATGTGGTTCAGGCAATATTTGCCTACTCTGATTATATTAATTTCGTTTGAAATAAAATTGAATATCAAACAACGGACTCTTCTCCTTTCAATTCAAATAAAAAAGCGGGAAAGACGGTGGTGGGAAAGTGTTGGACGTTACGAGGAAATATTAGACACAGAAAAAAAGGAAAGTGAAATAAGTAAATGAATCAATCAATCAAAATGGAACCATTACAACAACGCTATAGGCCCTTTTCACAATGACGTCACTTCCGCCTTTTCACAAAGCAGTGTATCATAACATCCGTCTTGCAACAAACAAGAAGAAGAAGAACTTCCGTTTTGCCGTCGCGCTGGAATTTAACAACAGTGAAAAAAAACTGACAGAACACGTATTCAAGTACTTATCCTAGCACCTTCGCTAACACAAAAAGGAAACAAAACACTTACCTTCATAATCAAACAGGTACTGTTCAACGAAGAATTTGTATCCTTTCTCTAGCTTTGATCTTGTCGTTAGCAAAAATTTGTCTGAAAGACGTTTGTGACAAGCAGAGGGCCGTGAGGGAACTGCGCCGCATCTCTCTCGTCCCGCTCTGCTTGTCACAACGTTGTACATCATCTAGCTGTATTTGTGGCAGATGTGCAACGGACTTGGTAAACTCCATTCTGAGGTGCTAGCGGAAGTAACTTCTTCTTGAGTTTTACTGGCAGTTGGCAAACCAGCTTATAGGTGCATTACCGCCACCTTATGAACTGGAGTGCTAGCGGAAGTAATGATACACTGCTTCACGGCAGAACAGAAGATGCGTGACGTCATGTGAAAAGTGCATATTGGCAGCAGTATATTTCAGGAGCACTTGCCGAGGTAAGGCTGGCCTCGGCAGATAAATAAGCACTGATTACCCGGGATCTCCCACCTCCGAAATCGTCTGAAGAAATTTTCCAATAGTGGCTAACCTTATAATTCAATGCCAGATTTGAAGTCTAAACATCTATATTCTCGCCTCAAAAACTACATTTCGTGACATAATAACAATAGTATTTCCAAATGTATTACTTACAGTTGTGCTTTCTCTCTTCCGCCATTACGGAACATCAGTTGGAGCGAACTGAATTTTGGGTTATGGCCCGTATCAAGTCTGCACAAGTCACCTCCCTATGCAACCTCGATAAAAGGGGCGGAGCAAGAACACATCCAGGGATTTGAACTGTACCTAGATGTGAACTTTGATTTGGAACAGTACTTAGGCTGCTTCTGATGACGTTTCACAAGTCCACAAGGACACAAGTACAGACAAGGATGCATACTGAGAAACGGCCCGTGTGTCTTGAAATGTGCAGCTTTGTATGATGAAACAGGAAGTTAGGGAGGGACATATTGAGTGACTCCTCCCTCTTTTAAAATAGCCAATATTGTTTTGTTTGCCTCACAGCCTGATGGTTAGCAGAAATACCAACACAATCTTACAGCAAAAACGTAACTATTTTACTAGGTGGCTAATTTTGGCCAATTGATATGAATTCTTATGACCTTTACCAAAAAATTTTTTTGGTAAAGGTCTGTTTTAGTGGATAATCTGTAAATTTTGAATGCTTGTATCTTCTAAATGTTATCAATGTTTGAGGCACAATAGTTTATAGATCATAGTTTATATAACAAATTCATACTGAAAGCCAAAAAAACTTTTATTTTGATTTCATGGGGACTTTAAACAAACTTAGCACACCTTAGCGACTGTGAAACTAGCTTTGCATAGATATTTGCCGAGGCATTAATATTTATCCCTGTTCTTCTCTAGACACGAAGAAATGGTTACATAAACAGTTTGTACATATTGTAAATAAACTTAAGCATTTTTCCAAAACGTAGCTAAGTAGCTGAGAGTTGTAAACACTGTACCGCAAAGAAAAGCAGAGCAGCTCTCGTCTTACATAAAACACACTTGAAAGGTCAGAGAAAAAATGCTTAAAAACCATCTTAAGCATGGATGTGATCTTGATCAGCACAACTGTGACTCTTGCTGGAGAAAGGGCAGGGTGACCACTTCACAGTTGTTTTAATAGCTTTAAAGAGAAATCATGTCTTCATTTCCCATAAGGACAACAAATAATAAATAGGATCTTTTTAAAAATGGAAGTGATTATTCCAGACCACAATCAGATTAAATTAATTATCTTCTGGGAACGGAACAGTAGAGATTTCAACAACATTTCTCATAACAATCTTTCCAAGACAGAATTAGTCATTTTTCGTGGTACTGTAATTCTACAGATTTATAGACCTTAAAGAGACAGTTCACCCAAAAATGAAAATTCTGTCATCATTTACTCACCCTCATGTCATTCCAAATCTGAGTTTTTTTCTTCTGAAGAACACAAAAGAAGATATTTTAAACACTGAGCCTCATTGACTTCCATTGTATGAACACAAAACCAAAATATCTTCTTTTGTGTTCTACAATCATACAGGTTCTGAATGACATAGGAATGGTTGACGATATCTTTTCTCTAACAGTGAAATGCTTATGAAATAAACTCTCAGATCAGCGCTGGAGATGGAGTTCATGTGTTCTTGTCCTCATACAGTGAGATGCGACAAATGCACGAGCGTCACACGCGTGTAGTAATATGTTAAACAGCTCGTTCACATTCACGCAAAACAAGCAGATGACATATTTAAAAAGTCGGATCGTGCCTCCGCTATTCCGTCCCTGTTTCCACATCATGGAAACTCGGTGCCGCAGGAAAACAAGTTTCAAAAGCAAAAACAACTAAAATAGCGGTGCATCATTGATTTACACCACACAAAAACAAGCATCGCGACAAACACACCTCACACAAACAAGTGGCTCTGTCTAAATCACGTGCAAAACTGTATCACACGAGTGCTACAATGGCAAATGTATTTATTTAACATGTATGTCACACCGTACAGCCTTGATATACAATATATTTTTTAAAGATTTACTCTATGTCTATTGCTCTATGTTTATTGCTCTATGTAGACATGTCTCATTTGCATCCATTTTTATTCATTCAATACAATTTTAGAAAATCGTTGATGAAGTTGATACTTAAATTATAACTAAGATCAAGTATTATATCTGTGTGTATAAAGTATGTTTTCGGCCTAAGTCATATTTTTCTTTGTGTTTTTCTCCCCCAGTCTCCCTCCTCTTCCAAAGCTTCACTGAGGGTGAACTTCAGAAGATGATCGCAACCCTGGTGGACAGAAAGGAAAGAGGAATGGGAACCGAGTCTGGCCGCAGGACCAAGCGAGCGAGGAAAGGCCCGAAGCCGTGTTCTCTTCACGAGATTGAGCTGACCGTGAGTGAGTTGGGTCTCGGTTACGAGAGCGACGAGACCGTGCGCTTCAGGTACTGCAGCGGCAAGTGCACACACGAGCGACGCAACTACGACTTTGTGATGGAGCACATGCAGTTAAACAACGGCTCCAGCGAGAAAGGCCGTCGAGGACGGGACAATGGAAAAAAAGACAAGGCGCGGTACACTCCTTGCTGTCGACCTATAAAGTTTGAGAAGAAAATGTCATTCTTTGATAACAAGGACAGATTCTACACCATTCAGAACGTATCTGCGAGAGCGTGTGGTTGCGTATGACATTTCGGTAACTATAAAAGTTCAGGAAGTGTGCTTGTACGTTACAATGGCAACAGCGGATATTTAAGGTCTTGCGGCTGCGCAGAATTCCTCTGTAACTATTGGAGCCTCGGAAAATGTTACCGCACATGGAACCAAAACGAAGGGCAAATTGCAGTTTTTACAAACACTAAAAGGGGTCTGGTATGCCAACATGGAACAAATAAAATCTACAGAAAGCATGCCCTTTAAAACAGAAGACAGAAACAAGGCCTAAAGCCATTGGTAACGGTGGAAATCTAACAGTAAATGTTATTCAGTGGGCATTGATGAGCACCACAGCGCATTGGACGCTGGTTTAATACTAAACTAAAATATGGCAAAGTCACTTTTTAACCAACAACGGATTATTGGTTTAATTTGATGGGACCGAAAGCTGGCGGGGGACTTCTCTTGCCTTCCACTGGAAACTTTCACAAACAAGTACAGATAAAATAGTACTTAACCAAAGATAGAATTATATACGTATATATACACACATGTTAGAAAGCTACAGAGCTCCATTTTGTAATAAATCCAAGCTGAATACTGAAGTATGAAGTGCAGCACAGCTGTAAAAACTACCTCATTTCTTACTTTCCTATTGTTTGCTTTCTTACAAATGTACATGCAAGGAATCTAGCTCTACCGCACCCACTATCTGGATTACACTAGTGAGAAACATGAATCACAGGATTTTTTCTAGAAGTGTCTCAGGATAACTATTTTATAAAGCAAAGCAACCTTATCACATTAAGCATACATAACCACTGAAACAATCCCTGAAATGTGTTTTTAAAGTCTTGCCAAACATGTCAAAACAAACGTTCCTTTCAATTACTGTAAACCGCTTCTACTGTACCTACATCTTTACGTGCACAACAGAAAAATACACAACTTTAAACTCCAGTTAAACTGAGCTTCCTAAAACCCAGTTTTCCCATTACCCCAATCATGCTTATGTTTAAAAAATCCAGATTAAAAGCAAAATCACACATTTATTATCCTTTAAGTAAAATCATTTTAACCCCTTTTCCTTTTCTTTCATTTTTAACATAGACGTTTGTTAATTGGCCTTTGTAGTCACTTAAGGTTTTTAAGATCTTACATTGTTCTTTATAGATGAAACTTGAGTTTTCAGTGTGTTGGTTTCTGGAATTTTTAAGCACATCAGGGGTAAATCTCACAAAAGCGCCCGCATTTTAGTTATGTTATTATAATTTAGAAAAACTAAAATGATTGAAACATTTCTGTTTATTGAAATGAAATAAAATTTCGGCCCACATATTATTAGAAAAACTTGAACTAAAGGAAATGTTGCCTTAGCGATAAACTGAACCAAGTTTAGGTTGAGCCACTAAAAGTATTCACTGAAAATAAATACAAACTAAAAAAAATGTAATCTTTATAGCAGCATAAAAATGAACAAATAAAAAATAGAAGTGCAAAAGAACATAACAAAACTGCTAAAAACTCAAATATAAGACAATTCAAAATATTAGTAAAACTACAGTAACTCAATAGAACAAAGATTTGTCAAGACATCTTGCACCTCACTACTCTAATGCAAAAGAAAAAAAACATTCCTCGTCAGCTAACCAGTTATCATGCAGATAACATTGTAATAATCTAAAAAGATTTTTAAATCGACAGTAAACTGTTCAGACATCCAGGATTAAGTGTCAATTTTAGCCCTTTTCATTTTGGAAGCATGTTGTTAAAATGTATCCCTGTGTTTAAATTCCAGCTCATTTCCTTTGGATTTGTACACAACACACAGTCTTAACTGTACAAAGTGTTAATTCCTGTCAGAATCACGCAATTCTTTCCAAGACAAACTCGTATAGTCTGAGTTGAATGAGCCAGAACGGTCAATCTGATTTTAAATATAAATACGATAGTTTAGATAACCATGCTGTTCATTCTCATAGAAAGGTCTAATTGTATAACTGAGGTACTTAAGAACAAAACTACAAATGAGATTAGAGTCATGCCACTATCCATCGAGTCCTAAACACTAATAGAATTACTGTAAAAGCTAAAGAAGCATACAGTCATTTAACATGGGTCAATTCCATTTCAGTTCAATAGTACATTAACATAATTTGGTTTGTCCTAAATGCATCTAAATTGTAAAATCGATCAACCGAGTGACAATGAAATTGACCCAATATTATCGCACTGTCAAGCGTAAACGAATAAATCTCGGCCTGTGGAAATTCGAACTTGTAGACTAAGACTTCAATCTGTCTTCAATTTGTTTTTGGAAATTTAAGGCACCTAGCCAACAGCGGAGCCCTAGTAAGTGTCTTAGCTTGCTAACTGGATATAGAACGTGATCGCTCACTTCAAACAGACACAATCAGTATTGACATAGCGCAATAAAATTGTGACAAGCCTTTTCGTTGAAGAACAAAAGCACTGAAAAATAAAAGCGACTTAAGACAAGCAATTAAAACACATTTCGACACGCAGACAACGGTTCCAAAGTTTGTGTCCCCCTCCTGAAATGTAAAAATTAGACATGGGGTTAAGTGACAATTTTTTCTGAGGTGGTGTAAAGGACTTGTGTAAACATATAAGTATTGCGTCAGTATTATGTGAATGAAAGTTTGTGTGCATGTGCGTGTGTGTGTTTCCCATGTCAGCTTTTAACGGTCCGTGACGTCCAGCTTTGGCGATGTTGGATTTTTCACGCCAACAGCAGAAATGTCGATGCAATGCATCTGTGTTGTGGATAAACGGTATTTATTGCAAAATGCTCTTTTCATTTATATTTAGATATTTCAGTTGCGAGGGAGACAGAAACTTATTTATTATGTCACACTTGTGCCAAATGGAATTTCTAAAGTCTGAATAAACATACCCAGCTTAAAACAAAATGCTGCTTGTTTGTCTTTCCTGAGTTTCTAAATTCTCTTTCCTGTTTACGCTCAAGCACCAGATGTGTCGAGCGCTGATTCACAATGTCGGGACACAAACAGAAGAACTCAATTCTGATGGGAAAAAACTTGGGTGAGCTTGCTTACGAAGCTTTAGGGTGATGTAAGGACTAGACAGTCATTTGGCAGTCAAACAAAAAGATAAATGAAGATGCACCTGTGCACTAAAAATATTAAAAGCAATACAAATATTTTGTTGTTTTATAGTGGACCTAATTTAGCTTTCCTACGGAGCCCTTTTAGGGACATGGGGTGGAAAAAGTATGAAAGGGAAGAGAAAAATATTTTTTAAAGCTTTTGCGTTCTCTCGCAAACATTTGCGCTATCTCGCAAAACTTTTGCATTCTCTCGCAAACATATTTGCGTTATCTCGCAAAACATTCAAAAGTCCTGTTGTCCCGCTCCGTACATTAACAATGGAGCGGTTCAGAGTAGATTCCCGGACCAATAACTTGTGAGCTAAACGTTGTTATAACACAAATAACACATAATTCCTTAGAAAATGATCTACAACCTAGTCTTCCTCAAAACGAGAATATAAATTGATCTCTATATGAGCAGGCGACATGGATTTGTGGAAAATTAAGTTAAAATTCATTGTTTACGTTACATAGAATGAGGTGTCATTTGTGTTATAAGAACGTTTAGCTCACGAGTTATTGGTCCGGGAATCTGCGACTATAGACCAATGCTTATGTACAGAGCTAGTCTTAAATTCTGCCAGCAGGACATTAAACATGAAGTGTTTGTCAGAACTCTCAAAATGTTTTGCGATATAATGCAAATGTGTTTGCGAGGGAACGCAAAAGTTTTGCGAGGGAACGCAAATATGTTTGCGAGAGAACGCAAAAGTTTTGCAAGATAACGCAAACATGTTTGCAAGAGAACGCAAAAGTTTTGCGAGGGAACGCAATGTTTTGCGAGATGACACAAAACCTTTAAAAATATATTTTCTCTTCCCTCTCATATTTTTTCCACCCCATGTCGCTAAAGGGGCTCCGTATTTCCTGCCAATTATCAACAAAAAAAAACTCTTCAATGTTTTTTTTTCGACACAAGGTGATTACGATTATAAAATTCACAATATTGGATTTCACAAGTATTAACACAATATTAATACAGTTAAATGCGGATCACTTGTGTGAAGTCGAGGGGTTTTAGTTGAAAGAAATAAACATATACCTCTAGCTTGAAGGTCCGACGTCTGTTGCGTCAATCAAGTGGCAAAACTTTCTCCATGAAGACAAAACAACTCTGGGGATGGACACGAGAAGATTTCCAAGTCACTGAATATCTCTTGAAGTACAGTTAAATTAGTTATTAAGAAATTGAAAGAGTATGGCACAGCTGCAGATCTACCAAGAACAAGCTGTCCTCAAAACCGGAGTGACCAACCAGACCACCAAGAGATCTCCTCGGTGGTCCCTTGACGAGGCCAATGAAATTCTGATGGAGTTACGAAGACAAAATCCTCAGTGTTAAGACCAAAATCATTGCAAAAACAATGCAAAGAATCAAAAGAAACAAGTCTTTACTTCTCCTCAGCTATGAATCCTTCTTCATCTCCTTGACGGCACATCCCAGTTCTGTGTCCTAACAATACAGAAACTTTTGAAACAGTATAAGTGTCATATATGGTAAACATGATGTGTCATGCACCATTACACAACATGTTTTTCAAAATTTTAGTCTCATTTAAAGTAAGAGAGACACATACTCTGTGTATTCTTTGCCCATGTTAGGAGATCAGAGAGACTAAACGGAGCCTTTGGGCCATCTGACTAAATGTTATGTCCGGTGTAAACCAAACACCATGGCTCACGAGAAGCACACGATGCCCACTGTGAGGTATGCAACAGCAGCGTCGTGTTGTGGATGCTTTCCTGAAAGATTAATGAGGGTAGAGGGTAACATGAATGAAGAAAAACACAAGGAAGGAAAACCTGCAAAACACCTGTGAGATTTGTTTTCCCAGTCCCATACAGGAATGTCTTACACAGTGTTAAATTCACACTCCACAGCCAATAGAGACTTTATAGGTGGTCTTAAAAAGGCAAAATCTCAATGCAGTCTAACTCAAGAGTTAAAATAAGAGAAAACTGTCCAGATGTGTACAGTTAATACAGAAATATCTACACAGACGCAGCCAAAGGTGTATCTATTAAATACTGACCTGCCTTGCGCTAGTGTTTAATAATGTTTTTCTTTAACAGCAATGAATATTTTTCTGATTTGTGTTAAGAAAGGCATATTAAATCCTCTGAGAATAATGCTGTAGAACAATAAAACATACGGTAACTACTTTTTTCTTTATTAGAAACACCTGTATGGATTTTACCATTATGTAGTTAACTGAAATGCTCAGCAGTCAGGCCAATAGCCAGAAAAGGGGCCATTTAAACTTCCAAAAATACTGCATTTTGTTTTAGCAACATTGTACTTGCATCAATAAAATACTTTAATATTTTTTATTTAACGTGAAGTTTTCTTCAGTCATACAATTGTATCAGAAACATAATATCCCCATGAGTTAAAACATGGACGTAGTGTCCGTGACGTCACCTGTGAAGAGCAATTTTGAAGCCCAAAATGGGCGGAACCGGGTGGTGCCATCTTAGCAGCACATCACTGCGCTTCACTCCCAGATAATAAAAAATGGGCAAAAAGGCGGGACGTGGGGGGAGCTGAGGTGCCTGGTTAGTGAAACCACCTGTCACTCAAGTGGCCACGCCCTTAATTATGCAGAATTTTAAGCTTAATATAATTTCAACGGATGTGTTATATAAAAAAATCACCCCCTCTCAGTTGTCATGAAGGGCAAAATTAGCTATATAGACCAAAATATTTTTTTGTACCAGGGTGTAAACATGTTTTCTCTGCTATAAAGTTGGGCATTTTAACATGTGGCTGAATGAGATTCTGCTCTGTTTTGTAGCCAGTCTCTAGCGGCCAGATGATAAATTGCAGTTTAAGTCACTTCCGTGTTGGTTTCCGAGAGAGATCGTGAGCATAATAAACATTTATGCATAACACATTTTTTGTGACATTATTGTTGACTGTATTGGCCGAACCGATGAAACTGCAAACTGTATTATAAACACTGCAAAATAAAATAATGATGTTGGTGATTAAATGTTTTCACGCATTTAAAATATTGCGCACTGATTGTTATAGTTTCTATAAATACGTTCAACAGATATCAACAAATGAGTCATTAGATCAGATGGGTTTCTTTCATGTATTATCCATCTCAGAAAAAGTCACCTGTCCCATTTGATCAGGTGTCTTCCAAGCTTCCATCACAGATCAAATGTACACATTTTCGGACAAATTTTACGTGCCTCATGGTCTTGGTTATTCACAAGTCCAACAAACTGTCTGAATGATTTGTTTGCCTGAACTGGATCAAAAGACCATGTCCAGGTTTCATGTCTTCTGGAAACCGCCTCAGTTTGATGGATGGACTCAGTGCCCATAGCAGCTGTGGTAATGAGCGACCTGTCAACAAGTTAAACTCTGTGATGCCAATGGATGTGATCAGTTTGTTTGAAATATACAGCCAACTCCCAATAGAGTCCACAATGATACGGCATCTAAGACACGGAATGCAGAGGACATCTGCGTTAAAGAGAAAGTTCACTAAAAATACAAATCTATCATTATTTATTCACCGTCATGTCATTCAAAACCTGTATGTGACTCTTTCTTCAAAGCAACACAAAAGAAGATATTTTGAGAAATGTCTAGGTGGTTTTGCGTCCATGTTGGAAGTCAATGTTGTTAGGTTACTAATGTTCTTCAAAATATCCTTTTATGTGTGATATGACGAGTGAGTAAATTATGAAATTATTTTCTTTTTTTGATTGAATTATTCCTTTAACTACTGTACAGGGTTTATCATTGAGCCCTGCACCATCGACAGCATTTTTGCCATTGCTTGTAGTAAAATCCACACTAAAGATTTAAGAAAATGACTGACGAGAAACAACATATGAAGCTGTTTAAAAATGGAGCTGTATCACGAAATATCTGAAGCTGTCTGATGTTAGGATGTTTCTCTTAAAAATGTCCTATGATCTTGTTGAGGAATGCTTCCACAGACCTCTTGTCACATTCCAAGTTGTCGCTCACATAGTGTATGACTCTTTGACCTTCATCAGACCACACAACGGATGGGAATGCGGTGATCTGTGTCTGATGACAGCGTGCAGACTGGATCTGATCTTATTGGGCAGCTGGAGTTTTTAGCGTAGTCTACTCGCAGCATCAGTTCTCTTATCGCATCGTGGTTGCCCATTTTGACCAGAAATAGTCAAAGTGAGAAACAGGTGACCAGAGGTATAAAAAAACTCACTGGCTAACATCAACTGAAGTGTTTCTGGGTTATAAACTACAGTTTTAATAAAATCCTGAGTGCTTTCAAAAGCTCTGTACTGACATAGTACACACAAAAATCACAGACTTGAGTTAGATCTCTCATGCTGTAAGTGTTGCAGAAGCGTTTCATTCCCATGGAACTCACAAACGAATAAATTAAAAGGTATAGACTGAATACACTGTAAATCGCTTTGGATAAAATGCGCCTGCCAAATGCATACATGCGAATGATTGTTACAGATGATCTATAGCTGAGCATTTTTATTTGCCAATAACAGATTTCAGATGTTCAATTTTGACACAGAGATACAATGGACATTTCCATATGCTGTTTTAAATTCTTTTATTCATCCCATAATCCACTTTCCACATCTGCTGCTTGCTTTGAAATATCACCTGGGGCTGGATTCACGAAAATGTTCTTAGGACAAAATATAAGATTGTTCTTAAGATAAATTATAGGAAGCTTGTAAGAATGTTCCTTCTTAAGAAGTTCTCAAATATTTTCTTATGAACATCTTAATTTTTTCATAAGAATGAAATTACATATGCTTTATAAATCAATCTTGAGAAAAGTTTTTTCGGTAATACAAAACATTCCTAATATGTTTCTTAAATTTGCATTTAAGAAAAAAGTATGTCATGTAAGATGACTTTTCTTCTTAAGAATTGTTTTGTGAATCCGCCCCTGGTTCTTAGAAACCTGTGACACATTGCTAGTGAATCACATTTTTCTGAGGTGAACAAGATTTCTGTACTGTCGGCACCTAAGGATGCATTTCAAATTAAACAGGACACACATTTCGTAATTTTCAGGTGGAAACTTTGCATCTCCGTAATATTTCGTAATTTTTTCATAAATATTTACGATTGGTCACTGTAGCAATGTTCGTATAAAAGGAGGAAGGACGCGGGAACCGGCGAACATTAAATAAACTTTTTAATACAATAAACAAACAACAAAACCAAAGTAAAAGGCCGGCAGCCACCTCACGGTCGACTGCCGGCTACACAAACATAACTAAAACACATAATGTCCAGGCCTGGTCCTCTCTCGTCGTACCTTCCTGTCGCCCCTCCTCTTATGCTTCCGGAGCTCCTCCGTGAGAGATGCGAGACCTGTGTAATGCACAGCTGACACTCATTATCACTGGCGCCACCGGCCTCGCGTCTTTCCCTCACGGCTCTTGTCCCGCCTCCCTCATCACAGTCACCCTTCATGTTTGTCTGCTGGTTAATATTTAATCAATGAAAAGCATTAAAGTAACAATATGGAACATTCCCTCATGTGGTTGATAAGCGCGATTGTCTGTTAGTGTTGTAAATACTTTCGCTGCATAAGCATCCTCGTGGGCAGCGCAATACACATGAAAATTTGTTGACTAAGCTGATGGAACAGAAACTATGGAACGAATGCAGAAAGGTTGTTTGGAAACTCTTCTGCAGGCAGGGGATGGGCGGGGCTGTGTATACTGACCCGAACACAGAACTTACAGAGTGTGCTTGTAGCCACTATGAGGCTGCTCAGGTAGAAGCGGCCGTAGAATTCGTCCAGTTAAGAGTTGTTCTACCACTGAAATAATTTTAAAGACATTATTTTAAGTAGAGGTGCACTGATTGACCGGCCAGAGACCGGAATCGGCCGTTTTTTCGTATGATCGGCCGGACCGGTGACCGGCCGGTCAGTCTCACGTCTCGCCGATTCCAAGCCGATCTTCCGTTGCCCGTGATGCGGGCAAGAACGTCACAGCCATCAGTACACTCAAAGCCGCAAGTAAACATGTAAACGTTCGCGCGCACATCCTGTCTTTCACGGCTTGTTTATACTCGCATGTGTGTCCACCGTACCGCGAGTCACTGCTGACTGACGCGCATCTCTCATGTCCGCTGACTGCACGCGCGTGCACACGCATCATCTATTGTACAGACAAAGGTGCACTGTAGTTCATCTCGCGCTGCTCCGTCTACATGGGGTATGTATGCTAACAGTGATGCTATTAGCATCATGCTAAACTCTGACACATGCTAAACTCATATTGATGTCGTTCACTCTGTGTAAAACAAACGTAAATTCCATTCAACCTGATTGCTTGTCTTACGTTAAAACTGTGGTCATTTCACCTAGGTAAAATGACATTCAACAGACTTCTACTTGTTTCTAAAAATCCAAAATATAAAAAAATGAATAAATCAACCAATATATGTGATATATATCTGATTGAGTTCTTTACTAACACAAAACTGCAAATACATATACATCTTTAGAGTAGAATTCACTCATAAGATTTTTTACTTTTTTATTGAAGTTGCAGCAAAAATCAACCCACTTCTGTTAATACTACAGACCCAAGATAAAGACAATTTATTTTACATTTTAGAAAAAATGAAACAAAGCAATGTTAGTTTCATAAACAGAAACAGACAAGAATAAAGTTGAAGTATTTTATTGTTATCTTAGACTTTTGTGAGATGAGTACAAAAATGAAAAAAGTAAATTAAGTGATATGTTTGATTATATTTTATTATTTGTACTTATTTTCAGTCACAGAGTTCTTCAATTTAAGAGTTGTTTGGGAAAGAGAAGATTCTGTAATTTAATGCAGCTTGGAGAACTGCATTTGGGGAAATTGTAATGTTCAATCATTTATGTAATGAAAAAAAAAGTGTATTGGTTTTATATACAGTATACTGTCAATTATAGTTTTTGGATAGAAAATCGGAATCGGCAGGTTTCACTTGTAATAAAATCGGAAACCGGAATCGGCAAAGAAAACTGCAATCAGCGCATCTCTAATTTTAAGGTAAAAAACCTACAAAGTGTTGCTTTAAAAATGATGTATTAGAGATGTCTCTACCCAAAGCAAGTCACACTGCATTTAAGATTAACTTTTTTTTCAGTATATACAGAGTATGTGTAGTTTACCACCACACTACTGTAAATGTAACAGTTCTAAAATTAATAATTGTGTTTTATTATCAGTCATTGAGGTCAGTGATGACATGAAAAAAATTAGATATTGACCCCCCCAAAGCCAATTATGTGGCTAATGAACTTAATAATAACACATTTGAACTTTTGGTTTATGTGCAACACATAATTATGATTGTTCAAATCAAAGGGAGACAATTTGCTGATCATATTTGAAATGGACATATTTTTGCACATAAGGTTTCAGGTTAAATGTACGAATATTGTTTTTATGCTTATAGATATAAAAGTCCGTGCTGTTATGACAAAGTGAGTGTACACTGTCCATTTCACAAACATCTTTTTGGAAAATTATTATTGTTAACATAAAAAGTCCATTGAATCCCTTTTGAAACCATGATGGCTGGTTGAAAATGTTGTTTTAGTGTTGGCATTCACCTCATGTGTGGTGAATAAACAATACAATTCCTTAAAAATTCAATTTTAGCTCCTCAATACAGTGAAATATAAACAAATCAACTATTTAAAAGGGTTTCGTTCCTTCACTGAAAACCAGATTTTTCCATGGCAAGGTTGACATTTTCATGGAGTACAAGTGTTGCCATTGGTGGTAAACATTTAGCCCATTGTGAGGCGACTCAGATTTGGGCCATTTCATTCTGCGGGCGTCATTCAGACCACAACTACTGGTGCATGTCTCTGTTGTGCACATGAATGGAATCAATTGACTCTACGCAAGACTATTACAACCTCTAATATAGGTTGTGAAATCCAGTGTTGTTTAAAACCACTGAGACACAGTAAACAACTTGAAGTAAACTATTGGTCTTGAGAGACCCTACATTCAAACCGGCCCAAAAAGTGTTACTAATGGGAAAGACTGATGTGACTTTTGACTTAAAAAAGACTTCATCACAGACAAAACCTGTTTTCTCTGACATGGCATTTGCACATCCAAACTGTAAAATTGGTAAGGTAATAGTAATCCTATTAAACTAAACATAAACACCCCACAAAAAAATGAGTTTTTAGACTTACCTAAAGTGCCAAGTCACCCTGTCATTTATAAAACACCACTGATTACATCTCACCACCAAAAAAAAGTTAAATAAGAAACACTTTATTGCTACTATGGATGTCAAAAACCGAAAAATAGGAAATCACACAAAAATGTAGGCCTATTCATGATGTGGCAATGTGACATTATTTAATGACAATTTGATGAAAAGGCTGTCTCCAAATTTCTCCAATACATAAAATAGAAATCTAAAGATATAATTTATCATGTGTAATGTGATCATATCTAAATAAAAATGAATAATACAACAATATTTAATATACAAATATAATTTCAATATGTATCAATAAATCACAGAATTATTTCTTTAATGATCACTAAAGATGTAAATTAGCAATGATAATAATAACTTAATTTCCTTGAAGACAAATTTAAAGAGGCGATGAATTAAGACCTCAATTTTAACCTGAGCTTTTGTTATATAAGAGGGAATCATATTCAAGCGAACATCCTGTAAGTGTCAGAACTGAAAACGCCCTTGTTACTTGACATGAGGCCCAGCGAACGCCAGGTCCTGGAATGCACAGAAAAATATCAATGACAACTTCTCTAGCCCCGCCCACTGGTTCGCTCATGACAGAACTGAAGTAACACAAGTTGCGAGGAAACAGATAGAGCGAGCGAGCAATAAACATGCCGTTAAAAATCGCAAAATATTGTGCAGTGCCTGGTTGTGAAAGAACACAGTTGCTGCATCCTTCCTTCAGATTCCGACATTATTAATGCGTGGTTGAAGTTTATTTTTAAAAAATTTCCAGCTCACGTGGGTAAAACATTACCGTGGATTCCTTTGTGAACAAGGCCCAGGTTGATGCTGGATTTGCGGAGAGACTAAAATTAAAAAGCAGTGCTGTGCCGTCAATATTGGATCCGATAGGAATGGCGTAGCAATCTTATTTGAGTAAAACATATTTGTACTATGTGTCACTATTGCTTTGTTAGAGATAGCTTGATATGCCCTGATAGGCCTATTCGCACGGGATTAGTATTACCTGGGGACCTCTAGTCATTTGTAATAATTGCAGAGGTTGTCTGTGATCTTAATCCCTTGCGAATCGGCCATGTCTGTAATTTGTAAAGTAAAAATTCCCCCACAAATGATCTACCATATTTTGACGAACACCGAGGTCCTGTGATAATATTAGTCCCGTGCGAATCGGCATCTCTGTGATTTGGCGGGCTCATATATAATTTTTCAAGGTTTTATCCACTGTTTGTGAATATTGGAGGCTGTTTTGAAGTGTTTTGGTATTATTTCGGGTGCTGGGTTATATCCATAAATTACCGGGAGTCTCCCATTTGTTCATTTATCATGGAAACTCGTAACATTTGAGACCCGCGATCGCGGTGATCTTCTGTCCGGTTCGCGATCACGGGTCTCAAATGCTGACAGGTACAGATATCATTAAACACCATACACCTATAGGCTATACAAACTATACGCAAAGCCTTGCCATCACATCCGGGAAATAAGTCAGTAAATTTGAGTAAAATCACAGGCTTCACTTATCCCGTGCGAATGTGCCACATGAAATACAGACATGGGGAGGTAATTTATAAATCACATGAGGTCCCCAGATAATACCAATCCCGTGCGAATAGGGCGAATGTGTACGCTAACGCCGTGTCCTAACCAAACGCGACGCTGCGACACGTGATAAAAGGTATCTTTTTCATGTTATCCAGAGGTTTTGTCCTAACCAGCCGCGATAGGGCTGCGCGACGAGCAACGGCCGTTTCTATTTTAGAAACGGTTTCTATTTCTCCGACATAGCGGCTGACAGCTCTGCTCACACAACGGTCTCATTCAGTACGCTGTGTCTTGTGATTGATTATTGTGTAAAACGAATATAAGAATTGTCATACCTGTCTGTTGCGGTGGTCTCAGCGTCAGGGTCCCGCCCCTTTTTCGCGTTCGGTGTGGACAAACAAATTGCTTATTGCAGGAATCTCATCGCGTCGCATTTGGTTAGGACGCCAAATTCACAGAAGGCTCCAACTAAGTTTACTTTTCAAACTGCTATCCAATCATAATAGTGGGCGTTTACTTCCAAGTCTTCAATGCGGCACGCCCATTAAAACCGAGCGTTTGTCGAGTCTGCCTCAAAACCCGGCTAGAAAATAGCCTATTACTTTTTGATTTTGATGTTTTTTAAATGTAAAAACCACGCGAACGTCATAAGTATACCTCATACAACAGTATAAAACCATAAACAAGCCCAGTTCATGACACCTTTAATTTTCGTCTACCTTTGGGGTAAACTATGTCACAGGGGTGTTTTGCGTGATTCGCTCTCATAAAAAAACTCGTCAAAACAGACATTAGACAAGGATTTCTACACGCAGAATTCTCTTTACGTGTATTAAGTGTATATTTACCGTAATTAAGCGTGGTAAACAACGGTTTATGAGATGATTTGGTTTCACCTCAGAGAATGTTCCCGCATCACGACGTGATCTGACGTTCCCGCTTCTGCACATTAAACGGAAACGGCGATGTTTGCGGGCCATCTTTGGACCGCTGTCGATGACTGACACGCGTGAGAGCCAATCAAACAAATGGTTGAGTTTGGTGGGCGGAGAGACCAGCAGGTGTACCCGAGACACACTTGAGAAACGCGTGAAACGCCGAGACCACCGCAACAGACAGGTATGACAATTCTTATATTCGTTTTACACATTTTAATGCCCACACACCATTTAGCCTGTAAAATGACCAGAAGCTAAATTAAGAAGACAATCAAATAAAGATGATGCTTCTAAGACAAACATTTGTTTTGTTAATTTTTTTTCTCACTATTCGATACAGCAGTGAAAAACAGCTGACACTGGAAAAATGACATTAAAATAACAGTTGTATTTCTGTGTATTTTCCGTCGTTTGTCGTGAGATGTTGGTGAAGGCTCGTGTCACTCAATAAAAAAAGAAAGATCACATTTAACACCTCTAGATAAACGCCAGTATCCATTGTTTTATGCACTGATTATATAGATCGGTTGTTTTGTGGCGGTTTATGTGTACAGTTGCCACGGTTACACTCTTTGTTTTAATGTTTCCATAGCAACATAAGTCGCTTCATAAAACAATCGCTTGTTGCCCACGTCACATCATGACGACCACCACAGTTCATTTCTGCGTCTTTAATTCGTGTTATTTCACTTATGTCATATGGTATTATTTAATCTGATTCTTCTAACTAAATAAATGTATACAAGAGGGGAAATAAGCCTTTGTTTTTCATTCTAAAGAAGTTCAACAATCCCCAAAACAATGTTATGGGTAAAAATGAGAAAGCTGTGAAATGTTACTATTTGTAAACATTTGAGTATATTTATTTACCTTTTAATTATATTCATGTATTTTATTTTATTATTACTTTTATCGGAATGCATTCTGTGGCTGTGTTTGTAATTGTCCTAAACCAATACAAAATTTGCATCTTTAATAGCCTAGATCTAAAAGAGTCATTGCTTAAAGACAAACAAACACCAGTTTGACCAGTTCAGAGACTCTACAGGTGATAATGGCCTCAGATGCTCTGCAGGAGCTGAGACAGCTGTGCCTTAAGAGGGGCGCCGCAGGAATCAAGGGACTTGGAAGGCAAGAGAAGTATTCTGGTTTCTTTAAAACAATCCAACGTGTACATCTGTATCTTTGTGACTCTCTATGTACATATTGTGACTTAAAAGGACAAACTGAGGTGGTGTAGTGTTGTGGTTAAGATTCATAAAGGGTGCAAGAAGTAAATAAAAAAAGATTGTCATTGTGAAATCTGAAACGACAGAAAAACAAAACCATCTATATCTTGCTCCAACTACATTTTGAGAACCATGACCATTTTTGCTTAAGCATCTAAAAAGTGTAGCCTGTTGCAATTCTATAGCAAACTTCAGAGGTTGAGAAACATTCTGGCTTTGGTTATAAGGCCATTCTGAATCCTCATATTTCATTCTGACGCTACAAACGTAAAGAACTATAGTAAAAAGATATGTTTTGAGCTCAACAGCCAAATCGAGAACATAAACCGAAAATCTCTCTTTGTATTCTGTCCAGGACGTTTCGCATTATGGATGATGATGGAAGTAAATCTCTGGATTTCCAGGAGTTTGAGAAAGGGCTGGAAAACTACGGAGTGTCTGTGGGGAGAGAGAAAGCCAAGGAGATCTTTGCTATGATGGATAAGGACGGTAGCGGTTCGATCAACTTTGGTGAATTTCTCGAGAATTTAAGGGTAAGATGGTTTGCCATCAAAAGCCAGTCACATGCAAATCTCAGCGTGATCTTATTGGAATTTGTTTTATGATGTCATCCGATGTCATTTTTACGAATTCGTCACCTTGTAAAATAGTTACGAATTGCCACGAGATTGTGTCGGACAATGTATGTTACTGACTTCATCTGTTTAAATGCTTTAGCCGCCCATGTCAGACGCTCGGAAGCAGGTGATCAGTCAGGCTTTTCAGAAGCTGGATAAGACAGGAGACGGAGTTGTGACCGTACAGGATCTACAGGGTGTTTATAACAGCAAACATCACCCCAAATACAAGAGCGGCGAGTGGACGGAGGAACAAGTTTTCCGCTCCTTCCTAGACAGCTTTGATTCACCGTACGAGAAAGATGGCAAGGTACCCTCCCGTTTCACAGGATAACATAATATCTGATGCATTGCCAGCCTAAAGACTCAAGGTTTTCGTTTTTATGACCATTTGCCGTCTTTTCTCTTGACTTATCTGTGAGATTACTTGTGTCTGTAAATAACCTGACATTATAGACAACACTGTTAAGATAAAAGTGAAATGATCCGGGGAAATTCTTTAAAAAAATCAGCCGAGGACATTTGGATCGAAATGCAGAGTTGAGAATAAACTTCAGTGTAAATGAAATGGTCTTTTTAGACGCTTTGTTCTGGACACCTCGTATTTAGGATATTTTCCTCTTCAAACCCATAAATAACGTATGGATATAGTAACAGTAAAAGTAGCCTATTAGGTAACATTAAAACAGTGCTGCTCCAAAAATGATTTCCGCGATGAGGTGGGAAATATATGTTAAATCCGAGATGTGTGAAACGCAGCGAGAGTTTTGAAGGTGACAGTACGTTTCTATACTTTCTTTAGTAAAGATCAGATATTTATTATAGTCAAAACACGTCCATGAATCTAAACGTGTGTCATGTGATATCGGCTCGTTCTTCTTGATCACAGGTCACGCTGGAAGAGTTTATTAACTACTACAGTGGAGTCAGCGCCTCTATCGACATCGACGAGTATTTCATCACCATGATGAAGAATGCGTGGAAACTCTAGACATCCCTCCAGAAGTCTTCAAGACATCTGTGTTTCTCTATCCTGCTCAATGTTAAAGATGACGTTTCATCATCTTACAGGTGCTGGAGTCCTCCAGGAGCCACATTGAGAAAAAAATGCCGTTCCCCAAGCTTTTGGAAATCAGATTTATACAATGCATTAGATTTGCTATTACACACCGAGATGTTGCTGATTGTAGAATAATTCCTTGTGCAAATGATTGTGTCTGTTATCATTAAACATTTGATTTCTACATCTTGCTTTGATGTTTTGCACATTGTTGCTTTGTTTCCTGAAGACGATCAATGTCGAAACGCATGCAAAGCCCTCAGATCTCTGACGAATCCATCTGAATTTGATCTACCCTGGTGTTTATACCCATTTCCTCGGATTCAACTGTGAATTACAAATACAACACGCAAGTAACGGCATGACACTTGTCAAAATCTGGGCTCGTAAAGATGTCGGCTTCAAAAGAGATTTATTGATTTGTCTGACAAACAGTTGTTAAATCACACCAGCTGTTCAGAGGGAAGTGTTTTTAGATTGCTCATCCATTAATTCGATGCAGTTTATCTTCGATTCGTTTAAGCTCCCGTGTGTGTTTGGTGCCCCATCTGGTGAACGTTCACAGAACTACACCACAATGAGATTAACTGTAAGGTGATCATCTGTAAATATCTCGTGTTGCTTTCTAAAATTTAGCAAGAACGTTTGGGATGTACTAGGATGCAAAACACCTGATGTAACAGTGATGAAAATTGTGTTGCGTGTCAAAATGTAACAGCGCAAAATGCTAGTTTATGCAAAATATAAAAAGCATGATCGTTTTAGCAAGATATGTTGTTAATAGCCAAGAAAAAAAATCAAAACACATTTTAGGCATTTAAACCCCCTCGTGAGAGAAACTGAACTACAGGCCCGCACTGTTGACATAAGACAAAAATTTATTTCAAATGTTTCTTTTTTTTTACTTTGATATTACTATTTATTTTGTAAAGGAGGTTGGAGACACTGTGTGCTAGTAAGTGATAATATACGCATAGAAATGTACAGAACATTCAAGAGTACAAGTTTTTTTTTGTCCTTTTTGCTGTCTAAATTCACTCAAAACTTCCAACACACAAAGAAAAATCTCCATTTCTGACATATGGTCTCCAATAACATGAAAATAGATAAAAAGTTAATATAGTAAATCAATATTTAAAAAAAAGGCCAACACAATACAAACCCTCGGAATATGGGAAAAAACAAATATCGAGATGCGCTTTCAAAAGTGAACTTTTCATCAAAGCGACTAAAAAGGAATAATAAACATCTGCCCCTAAATGAAGCTACACGGATGATTCTGATGTTATCAAGAGACAATAGGGTAAAGATAGTTTTCTCGCATACGAGGGGCGACTTCTAGAAACAGATTCACTACAGCACGAGTCCATGTGCTGGTTTAGTCCTTTATTGGTTAACACAGATGAGAAATCTAACTACCATCTTCGCAGACTAGTAAAGTGCGTCCGCTTGTCCTAGAAACCGGTGGGGATATCCAGGAGACGCATGGAGACAGAAATCAACCTGGGGATTGGAAGAATGTTACGACTTCACTAACACAGGGGTACAACAGATGACTGTGGTGCTACCGGCAAGCTGACTGGCCAGTAAGCGTGATGATGCAAGAGCCTTTGAGTGGTGAGGTCAAGATGTGATCTGAAGCCAACAGCCAGCGAAAAGAGAGAGAGAGGATGAGTACAAAACGGTCCCACGGTAGAAACTGCAGCCGTGTTTAAACGAAAAGAGAAACGCCCCCAAACTCATCAATATGATGAGCAACCAAGTCCAAAGCCATTCATGGAGAAGTCTCTGTATTTTTTTTCCTTTTTTGTCGTCTTTAATTTGTTTATTTGCAGTCCAAAAGGAAAAACAAGAACTAAAAACAAAACAAAATGATAAAAAAATCAATTCCAGATTTACAATAAATGTAGAAGGGGAAAAATGAACTACAGAAGTTTGAGTAAGAGAGACTCCGCCCCTTGGGGGTCCACAGCATCGCTCCGCGGGGGCAGTGCCGGTCTGGGCTGTGCACAAAGACGCCCGCACTAAAGCCCTGGTGGGCAGTTGTCGGTCGAGCGGAGGGTCAGGGTGCTATGTGCTCTCGGCGGTCGTCGTCTCACTGTTCTCACAGTTACCTGAAAGTAAAAATGGAGTCAATGTAAACCGTGGATCTGGTACGGATTTATTTTTCTTTGATGTCAATACTGTATTTGACAATTTTAGTGATTTTCTTTCATGTTTTTGAATATTTCGATTTAGTATCAATATTGTATATTTCATTTTGGGTTTGATTTCCAGATAAAAACCTTTGAAGTGAATGCGCTGTATATTTCTTTGTCTTAAAGCGTTTGACAAACGCACAAATGTAAAGCTGTTCATTTCACGTTACGCTCCAGAGGCTTTATATTCACAGATAAAGTGACAGTGATCGTACCGCTGACGCTGGAGTTCACTGCACCGGTGCTGTTACTGTTAGCGGTCTCATCATCGTCGCTGTCATCCTCATTCGACTGTGGTATCTCCGGTTCGGCCGGGGCGGGCGTGCTCTCGGTCTCTTGTTCCGCGCGGCTTCGCAGGGCCAAGATTCTGTGATGCAGAGCTGCGGCCAGCTGACCGGCATCTTTAGAGCTCGCCTGAAAAACATCAGAAGTGGTCTTTAGGTTTCATGTCAAACTGATTTAACCCATGGAATCGAAAACGTGCGTGTGAAAGTGTTACCGATATGAGGAAGACTTTCACACCCTGGTCCTCGGTGTCCATGGCAGTGATCCGAACGCTTTTCTCGCTTGCTTTGTCCACCTGCATCTGAGGCCACAGCTTTGTGTTGAGAATCAACCGCAGACTGCCCTGTGTACGCATCACTGCAATAAGAAAGAAGCAGATTGGTGGATGAAGATGACGCATGATCAGGTTCCTGTGAAGAGAAGGGACGGAATCGCCGGCGCTCTCACCTAATCGAGACTGTAACATGCCGTCGTCGGTGGACGCCATATCGTTGAGTCTGAGCAGACCGCGGCCTCGCTCCACCCACGACTGAACAGGTTTGTCGAACACAAATAACTTACACTGCATCTGTGGACACCAGACACGTTCACATCTCTCACATACATTTCCAACAATTTTCTTGAATTCATTTTTAAAATTTCATTTCATCACGTCACGTCAAATGGTCATTTTCTTCCCAAATGGACCAGACAGTCTGTCCATGGTCAAAACTGTAAACTAAAGGCTAAGAGCATCTGCGAATTGTTGGTTACAGATGACGTCTCTCACCTGTAACACATTGCTCTCTGATTCCTCTCCGGTTCGCACCTCCACCTTCTCCAGAATGCACTTCTTGGCAGTGGCTTTGGTGTAAGCAGCTGCCGACTCTTCAAGAGACTCGGTCACACTGTGATCTGACAGTCACACATCAGAGAGAAAACATGATATGTAACACACGTCTAACATTGTATTGGTGTTGGTAGCGAGTGTAAATGAGCACATACTCTTCTCGGGCGTGGCCTCCTGTGATGACGGCTCTGAAACTGGAACTGAAGCGTCTTTACTGCTCTCTGTGGACGTCTCGCCTCCTTTAGGTGGGCTCTGATATGAATTACCCAAAAACTAGTCAGCAACAGCAATCTACTGTATAAACTGGTGTTTTTGATTTAAAAGAACGGTTCAGCCAAAAATAAAGCCATAAATCAGTCGCCATCATGTTGTTCAAGTTATACAGCAAGGATCTGGGTTTGAGTGTGTGTATGATCTGAGAGGTGACTGAGATTCAAAGTGCAGACATACATCTGCGTTGCATGTACGCATGTGAGCAATCCCAGCGTTATGGATGTTTCAAGTCAAAATTTGAAATTTAAACTCTCAGAGAATGTATTTATTACCAATATATTGAACCATCTGTTTAGATTTTCCTAAACCACTGTTAATGGTGTCCAGACATTAGACAAATATCTATACAGGAGTTTTCGGTTTTAAAAAAGGAAAATAATCATGCCTTACAGATCTGACAAAAAATGCATGTTTTTTGAGAGACGAGATACTTTGTAAGACTTCTGTGAATTAAAATGCACTAATCAGAATTAGTACTACCCAACAAATAGAGAAGGGATGGTTCCGCATAGAAGATAAAATATTGCATTTTCATTTACCCATTCACTAGGATTGCGTGCCGTTATGGATGTGAAAATTCTGAAATTCATCTTTGAAATGCATTTGGTAAAAACGTTACTTTTTTCATGGTAAGGTTGACATTTGCATGGAATTGCCCATATACGTTTCATATTAGACTGCTATAATCTGGAGCGTTTGCAGATTTTTCACTCACCAGCACTCTCTCAGACATGTTCTGGCCAAAGACAAACTTTGAGTCTTTATCTGAGCTGTTGGTGGCATTACTGTTGAAAACAAAGACAGATTTACAGAACAGCAGGACATTACACTCCAGCCAGAGAGAGAGACGACACACAGGAAAGATTCAGAAAGATTCGAGTCGGTTACCTAGAGGTGCCCATGTACTGTAAGAAATAATTTGTGCTGCCAGACTGAGAATCTGTGGTTTCCTTTGAGTCGCTGAGCGCTTTGTTTTCCTCCAACTGTTCAAGAGAAAACAACACGAGAGGATCATTTCATTTGCTTAAATGTTTTTAACTGTGCTGGGCAAATACACCAACGTTCACAATATTTTGTGATATTTTAATGCTTTTTCTATTTAAATCAAGTTAACTTGTCATTACACAACAATCATCATCTATCCTTGTCTGCCAGAGATTAAATGTTACAGAACGCAACAATCCATATACTTTAACTACATTGATCAATCTGATCCCTCATTCAGAAAACACAGAATCCCATCCTGACCTTTGCTCGCTCTTTGATATTCTGGCCAAAAACAAACGATGAGTCCACTGCGCTGTCCTTCTTCGGACTGCCGTCTTCCTTCGGTCCACCTCCATTTTCCTCTCCGTCCTTCTCTCGCTTCTGCAATGAACACAACTGTAGTCACAAAATATCAGGAACAACACAACTTGTTTTAAAACAAAGCACTGCGAGAAGCGACTAACAATCAAAACCACGCCGTGTTTAAAACATACAGTTAGAGAGGTATCACATACCAGGTCACATCTAGTTATGATTTTAATTCCTGAAATGACTTTACAACGGGAGGTGAGTCAAGTAAATACTGAGTAGACGTGCAGAGCACTCACCGCTGAGTTGTCCGAGCTCTCTGTGTTGTTCTGAAAAACGGATCGACTCTCTAAAGCCACGTCTCCAAACTTTCCCACTCCATTTGTTCCACAGCTGGAGTCTGTCAGCACAAACACACAATATAATTCAGCTGATATTACGACGCTTTCAAACTGAAGAAAGATTACGCTCAACACAAAATGTGAATTAATGAAGGAAAGAGAAGTGATACAACAGACTGCAGTGTGCGGTGGTGTGTGATGACGTACTGCTCTTGACGGGTTCTGTGAGGGTTTTGGAGGGAGGTGCCTGTAGAACCGCTGGTCTCAGAACACTGCGTTGCTGTTCTTTGGGCTTCTGACTGGGAACACCTGGAAAACAACCTACTAACGGATTGAATCGGAAACCAAACGCAGCAGAAGAAACACACAACAACGTCTCTGTGTGCACTCCAGGTAATTCTTCTTGACGAACACTGATGCAAAATTATCTGTCTTTTGGGGAAGTTTGGGTATAGTGAGGTTTTCAAAGTAATGTTACGTCTTTGTTTCAGCCTGCGAGAGGTCGCTCGCATCACAAATGATTTTGTAAAAAGTTGTTTGCGTCACAAATGCTGTGGGCTTGTATTTAAAGTAAGAGGATCTCTTTTGAACTTTACAGCAGATGACGGTATTTGGAAAAAAAGTCTCTGAAAAAGGAACACGAAATAAATTCCTTTTCGTAAAGCTTGAGAACATGATGGTTTTTTGGTTTGAGGTAAAGAGCAGGAATGAGTTGATCTTACCTGCGCTGGGGGCCTGGCCATGAATGAGAGTCGGGGGCTTCAACCTAAACCCAACGGGCTTCTCTTCTAAGACAGACAAACAGAAGCACAACTGTTAAGCAAACATCTCTTACACGACCTTAGATAAAATCTCTGAGATAAACAAAAACAAAGTTCATTTATACACAGACACAACATAGCATCAGAGCCCTTAGGGAACAGAAAAATGCGCAATATGTAAATTCTCTGTATGCACAGGACGGAGAATGTTTATCTTGAATAAATAACAATAAATCAATTTTTTGGAGAAACACTAAAAACAGGTCGCTATTATATATTCACAAAAAGTTGCATGATATACTGAGCGGTATGTTGCAAGCGCTGGTTTTCACCATCTGTGTACTTTGTGGTTGTTTCTAAGAGAGAAAATAGCTCTGACCGCTTTCTGTCAGATCTCAGTCTCACTCGGTTTTGTTTTAGTGCATTCCAGACAGTTACTTAAAAACATTTTCGGCCTAACTTTGTGCTCATTTTAACACTTCCATGTAGGACCTTCAGGGTCATTTCAGACCTCTAAACCATTTGCTTTGTTACAAAAATTGATTAAATTATTACACTGTTGCACAAAAAGGTTTGGTCTGTGTTCACAGGGCGACATGACTAGGAAACTAGAAAATTTCCACCCAACAGGACGGTCCGAGATTAATATTGATTTCTCACCTGGTTCCGAGTCTGAATTACCAGTTGGAGACTGACATAAACTTGAGGGCATAAAGATATTATTCTTGGGAACTGCAAACACAGTGAGAAAGAAAACAGAGAGAAGATCAGTTTAATGAAAAACAAACTCAGAAATCAGACAAACACTTGAAGGGTTGTGTACTGGGAATACTGGGAGCATGTTCACCTGAATGTGAGGGTGGGAACTGGGTCAGAGATGAGGTCCTCTCTCTCTTCACTGGGGGACAGTACTCTCCATCATCACGGTCTGAATCTAAGAGGTAAATCAGAAGGATAGACTGATCAGAATCCACATGAGCAAACTTGAGCAAATACTGTCTCTTCTGCAAACTCACCATCTCCATCCTCCGCACTCGACCCATCCGCGGATCTCTGGAGAAAACACATTTCATTTAGTCGCACAGAGCAGGCTACATAAAGAACATCTACAGAAAACATTTAAAAAGCTCAATTTCAGGAAGAAAAACATCGGGTAAGATTTTCCTAACGTGCTTTTGGGAGATGTTTTAAAGATGATTTGTATGCAAGTCATCTCACTACCAGCAAACTAAACCAGATGAGTTGGTGGATTTACATGGCAATGCTGCTGGGTGATTACTTCATAGCCTGCCTGAACATTTACTGAAAAATCCATAGTTCATGAATTCTATCCAGTTCCACTAGCATCAGGTCAACTCCAATCAAAGTGATGACTAGGGATGGGCATTTTTCAATCATTTCATCTTTGAATATTTGAGCTCATACAAAAAAACAGGCTTTAGGTATGGAAAAAGGTACCAGTCTTATGCTAAGGCCAAACTTATTATCATTAGTTGCAGTGAAATGTACATTTTAATGTTTCAAGTTGTTGAAATCAGCATTAGTTACCCTAATATATTTCCAACGAACGAACAACCGCTCCTAACAAGTTATAGTAATAAATACATTTTATAGTAATAAATAAATTAATCTTCCAATCATTTAATATTACGTTGGTATTTTTATACCAATTTATATATAAGTAATGTTAACGAATTGTGTGGCTCACATTTTTAAAACATTTTAATATGATGATGTGAGCCGAGCACCAAACTTAAAATATTTAAACTAGCTTACAAATGATTTTTTATATTTTCTGTATATTATAAAGTCATTAGGCTACAGATGAAGTGAAGAAGCGTTAAACAATTATAACCCTGTGTTAACGCAGTTTTTTATTCTTATGAAAAATACGAATATTGGAATAGCATTCTTCATTTTCTAATAATTATCGCGGATCGAATATTCGAAAATTTGTGCACATCCCTAGTGATGATGACTGAGTTATAGTTTTATACTTATGTTTGGAATTTTTACATCTTTCTGGAATGATGGTGCTCATGGTGGATGTAAAACACATGGAACAGCAGAAAAAGATTTAGCATAGGTTTCCAAAAAAATTAAAATATTATCGGATGAAAAGTGGCAAACCTTTAGCGCTTTGTCCTTCTGAAACACAAACACTGGAGGAGCTATGGCTGGCTTCTCTGTTAGAGAGAGAAATGCACAGAAGATTATAAAACACAATCTTTATATATGCTGCAAAGTACATTGTTTCTATATCTGACATACAGTAGCAGGTAAACTTCTTAAGAGCAAATAATACAATAAACTTTCTTAAGAGCAACTAATACAATCTGAAATTAGTCCAGAAACAAGACTAACCACAGTAAAGACAAAGACAACCTGTGAACACATTTGACGATTTACTGTAAATGAGATGCTTTAGGGAATAGTTCACCCAAAAATAATCATTCTACCATTTCACATGATTGAAAACCTGTATGTGATTATGACTCTTTCTTCAGTGGAAGACAAATGAAGATATTTCGAGAACAGTCTCAGTGGTTTTGTGTTCACACAATGGAAGTCAATGGGGTGTTGTTTGATTATCAACATTCTTCAAAATATCTTATTTTGTGTTCTGTAGAAGGGAAAAAACGGTTTGACATGATGGTGAATAAATAATGAAAACGTTCATTTTTGAGTGACCTAGCTCATTAAAGGGGTCATATGGCACGAATACGTGTTTTTCTGTGTCTTTGGTGTGTTATAAGTTTCCCATGCATATATTAGACACGTAAAATTGTAAATATTGAAGTGTGGGAACAAAAGATGCATTTATCTAAAAGCGAATGCTCACCCAGACCTGCCTGAAACGCCTCGTGTAACCACACCCCCACAAATCTACATCAGTTCATGGTATGATTTGACTAAGACCGCCCAAATGTATATGTAAGTAAGGTGGGCGTACCTGTCAGTACAATTGCTTTGGAACCAGTCACTACACACGGGTTAACTGGTCAATCATAGCACACCTCGCTTTTCAGAGCAATGAGCTTTGTAAAAAATCAGCGCGTTTCAGAGAGGCGGGGGAAAGCACAGCGTTTTTGCATTACATCTAAAAAAATATATAATATTCGTATGTGGAAAACACAGCGTTTTTGCATTACATCTACACAAATATATAATATTCGTTTTAGCAGTTTCATATGACCCCTTTAAAGAAATTAAAAAATTTTAACTACATGCTAATATATCTGTCTACCTATAAAAATAACTGTTCATTTCAGTGTTACAGTGCTCCAGACTGCGCCTAAAACGGTCATATTTGCGACTAAAAATATTCATTTGCGAGTGATATTTTTGCGGAGATCGCCACTGGCGACCATGCAAATTTACTCGTTTTTAAAGTGTTTCCAACGGAAGCACCAGACATACAAAGAAATATGCCAGGCGAGAGAGAGACCTGTGTAGGTGCACTTCCCAACCTCAAGAGGTGCTCTAGCGGCATACGCTCCCATGCTGGACTGACGCGAGTTCTGCGAGTGACCGGTTACACCAGCAGCTGGGCTTTTTCCTGCACACTCAGCGCAAGCGCAAGCGCTCTGCTCTTCATTTTTTCCACACTCAGCGTACCAATGCTCGATTTTATAGTCACGGAATTATTCACGGAATAAGCGCCTGCAGATCTCCGCAGAAAACTGTGGTTTTTAATGCTTGTTATTAGGGCTGTCACGATTATGAAATTTGGCTGACGATTAATGGTCTAATAAATCATTGCGATTATGACGATTAATTGCCTGTTTTAGAGCTTTGAATTTTAATTCTCATTAGGGATGTAACGATTCACCGTGAGCCGGTTGAAAATCGATTATAATGTGTGACGATTCAAATCGTTTGAGGTGTGAACTGAATCGCAATACATTTTTTGAACAGCAGGGGCCGCCATGTTCACTGCAAACCTAAACGTGGACATGCTGATATTTCTTGAATGCAAAAAAATCCAAGAAAAGCACAGACAGTATTAGTTTGTTTATATTAAAGAGACTTTTTCTATTATTAATTTGTTATAAAATTGCAGTTTAGTTTTGTTATTTGAAATAAAACATAATTTTATTATACAAAGAAACGTGAAGCATTTAAGAAACAATGCAAGTTGTTCAATTCTAATTTGTTTCAACTCATTTTGTAAAAATAAATCTTGAGTAAATCGTGAATAAATCGCATCGTGAGATCAGAATCGTGAATCGCATCGCGAGCTGTGTGAATCGTTATATCCCTAATTCTCATACATTTTTTATTCAGCTTTGAAACGACCATATTGTTCTGAATATAAAGACTATGTTCTTTTTCTTGGAAATACATAGGAAAAAATTGGGTCATCATACTTAAGGTTTAGGCTTTTACCTGTCAATAATACAACCGCCAAATACTTGTAAATTAAGTAACTTGATCAGGAGTGAATTGAAGCCACCATTAAAATGCTGTCAGTCATAGAAAAGCTTCTAGTTTGTTTTTTTCAAACTTGCAAGACTACAATAAAAGTTTACTTTTATGTTAATGAGATTTTGATAGACTGGTTTTCACACTGAAATAATATTAAATTGTACTGCAGGTTATTTTATGGTATATGTTTTTTTTTTTTTTAGTGATTGTGTTGTGGTGGTACATTTTACAAGTATTACCATGCTTTAGTTACAATATATATATGGCTGCAACTAACGATTATTTTAATTGTCGACTAATCTAACAATTTTTTTTTTCGATTAGTCGACTAATCTAACGATATTATTTTTTATTAATCTAATAAAGATTTTTTGGATTACTTTATTAATCCTTTGGCAAATTTTGCAAATAAACAATAGATTTGAGTATTTTCTTACATTATAAAGCAAATCATACTTTTTACTCCACTACATTTTATAAATAAATATTGTTGTTTTAACATTTTTATCTGTGTTTATATTAAAATCACCATTTTCTTTTAATTAAGTAGTTTTAATTTTAAAAGTAAAAAAAATACTGATTTTTTATGTACTTAAGTACTGTATTAAAGGTAAAAAAAAATGTTTTATTGCACTTATGCTTTTTGTTGTCCTTATGTTGTTCCAATTGCTTCCATTGTTTCCCTCATCTGTAGGTCGCTTTGGATAAAAGCGTTTGCTAAATGACTAAATGTAAAAACATTAAAAAATGTGTATATGAAATACTAGAGCATGATATATGCTCTGTATTTTTTTCCTCCAAGTAATATCCGACTCCATTTTCAGTCTCATAGTGTAATTGAGTAAAAGTAAAATACTACTATTTGTATCTGTTTATTGTACAAAACTATCACCGTATAAAAGACTCTAATGCAGAGTGGCGTTAAAGCGAGCCCGCGCACCCGGAACTCAGAATGATGCGCTTAATGCATTCGCTTCGTTATTTACAGTTATGCGTATCCCGGACACACAATGATGCGCTTAAAGCACCTACTCCTCCTGAAGTCCCGGGGATCATTTTGCTCCCCAAAGTAAATAATAGTTAGAGCACAACGAGAAGAGATGACATGTTACATGCTTAACACATTCAATAACAATAACACATTTAACGCATCAATCCGACAGTATACAGTTAAATCAGAGGTTTAAAAAGAGTTATTTCGTATGAAGACGCAACATATTCAGACGGCTTCCAGTGCTTCTAATAAGCTAAGCTATACTCAACTCAACTCAACTTTATTTATATAGCGCTTTTACAATTTTCATTGTTACAAAGCAGCTGTACATGAGACATATTGACTATAAGCAAAATAATTAAAGTTGTACCTGCAGATACAAGAAAAGGTTGAAAACACAGAAGACAGACATACCCACATACAAAACACTCCACACACACAATATGCACACGTACTAACACACATAGACATAGAGACACACACACACATAGAGACACACACACACACACGGATGCACACGCACACACACACAACACACACACGTACGTACACAGACAAGTACGCACACACACACGCTCAGTGAGAGCACACATTTAGGATAAAGGAGAGAGAAGCACAGGTTAAATATAACAGACTATAAATTCCTATATGCAATATTAAGTAAAACTTTAAAATTCTAAAGCAATTCTATACTCAGCGAGTAACGTTAACTCACAGTCTCTAGCAAAATATATTTTAAACAAAACCATAGACTATCATCTTGTCATTATGAAGAATAATGAAACATTGGAACATCTAGGAAAGAGTAGCGTCCTGACCGTCACCGTACACACGCATGCTGACTGGAGATTAACAGACAGCACCAGCGGAGGTCAGAGTTTCTTCATTATGCTATATTGGTTTATTCCTCGCATAAAGCTATCGAATGACATAAAAAGTGCATTGGTGGTTTCATGATAGTCAGTCCTTTTTGAAGCTTAAGAGTAATTTAAGCAGGGTCACAATCTGCAAAGGTTCACATACACTAACTTACACTAGTACAATAGCGTTAATGTAAATCATTAATGTAAAGCGTAGTTTTACATTACAAAAAAGTAAATTACAAAAAAGTAATTTATTATGAAAGTCTACATCTACGTGCCCCTCTCCGTCAGTTTGTGATTGCGTGTCCGTCCATGCTGTGATGATCGCATTCCGGGGGTAACGTTTGGGGGAATTCCTCCATCCATTCACTAACTTACTGCGTCCGAGGCTCTGCGATCGCTTTTTGTCGGGTGTATTATACTTTCTCTTGTTCTGCTGATTAACTTACACACGCCCGGGAACAGAAACTGCGATTACAGCAGATAAACGTAAATAATATGAAGCGTCGACGCATTTCACGCACGTAATCGACGACATCGACGTGTCGTTGCAGCCCTAAATATATACAATAGGGCTGGGCGATATTGACCAAAATTCATATATTTTTTTGATGAAAGGCGATATGCGATATGTATATCGATATTTTCTACAAAGCGGAATAAATGTTTACTAGCAAGTCAAAGCCGATGCCGATACAATATATGCAGTCTAGTCACCGGGCGTTTTTACACAGCTAAAAGCTCCAGGCGATGGACAGCGTTTTTTCAACCGAGGTGCTTTGGTCGCAATTATAAGCTGCATGGGAAAAAAATAAGCGTCAGCACTGAGCCCGTGTCCATAACTTCAGATTGGTAAAGTTTGCTTCTAAGCATTTTAACTAGTGTCCGCTTTGGCCGCCTGAATTTGGTTATAGGCCTACTCTCCGTGACTGCTATATAACAAAGGCAAGCAGCAATTATTATTAGTGTTAATGCTGTAGGTTAAGTTTTTTGCACATAGCACTGGTGCTAGAAAGGTTTAAAGTTTGGTAGCACAGGCCAAACTGTTGGAGTATAAATCGTCTGTTGTCATTATTAAAAAAAAAAAAGTGCAGTTCATCATGAATAGACAGGTAACTGACAAAAGACATTAATGTTACATTCAGATGAATAAATTAGGGCCGTATCATTTTTAGATTACCTAAATTTGTTTGAATATTTCTCAGTTGTGTATTTTTCCTTTGTAACTATACAATAGTGGTATATTTGTCCACATAAATTACTGTAGTATAATATAGTAAACTGCAGTAAAATTCTTAGATACTATAGTGTTTTTGAACTTTACTATAGTATACAGTGTTTATCAATTCACTACAAGGGCACTACAATTTTCAAAAGCAAATACTATAGTACACCACAGTATTTTTTGTCTTGAGTGTTTTCAATTTAACGGGACTTTTATTTTGACGGGTCTTCGGGAAGACACTTGTTTGCAGATAGCTTCACTCAAACGGTAAAACGCTTGTAAAATAAACTCTCAGAGCAACTCTGACTGGAGATGAAGTTCATGTGTTCACATCCTCATACAGTGGAGACGCAGACAAATACTCGACCATCACTCGTGTTGTATGTTAAACTGTGCACGTAATTCACTCAGACACGCAGAACAGCCAGATNTTTGTCCACATAAATTACTGTAGTATAATATAGTAAACTGCAGTAAAATTCTTAGATACTATAGTGTTTTTGAACTTTACTATAGTATACAGTGTTTATCAATTCACTACAAGGGCACTACAATTTTCAAAAGCAAATACTATAGTACACCACAGTATTTTTTGTCTTGAGTGTTTTCAATTTAACGGGACTTTTATTTTGACGGGTCTTCGGGAAGACACTTGTTTGCAGATAGCTTCACTCAAACGGTAAAACGCTTGTAAAATAAACTCTCAGAGCAACTCTGACTGGAGATGAAGTTCATGTGTTCACATCCTCATACAGTGGAGACGCAGACAAATACTCGACCATCACTCGTGTTGTATGTTAAACTGTGCACGTAATTCACTCAGACACGCAGAACAGCCAGATGACATTTAAATAACAGGACTCCGCGTCCGCATGTAGTTTACATGGACTCAGTGCGATGCGCCATTGATTATTGTCACACACAACAAGCACCACCACGACAAACGCACTACACACAAACACACAGCTCTGTAATGCACATATTCTTATTATTCTACATACTGTATATGTCGCACTGTTGTTGTTTTTTTTTCAAGTTACTTGTCCAGTCGGGGCAAGTAAAGTTATCTCTCACTTGCCCATACAAAACATTCACTTGTCCCGGACAAGCGTTAATGTCGAGCCCTGATTTTCACATTTTAAAATTATGATAAACGAAATAATTTTAAAACATTTGGAAAATTAATTTGGCGAATATTAATTAAAGAAGAAACAAGAGCATAGGTGTCTTTGAAATGGAGACTACAAAACAGCAGTGTGCAGAGACGAAAGTCACAGGGCGGCGTGTTGCATTATTATGCACGCTTGAGCTCAAGTTCAAAGTCTACTCCCGATGGACGATGGGCAGGATTCAACTTTATTTTTACTCTGTGCTTTAGTTAAAAACGTTAATCAATAAATAGGCAGTGCGCGGTTGACGGGCGCAGAGATGGATTTCTTTGCGCACTCAGTTAATGTAAGAATGTGCTGCTTTTACAAGCATGATTTAATTACAGCTTCCTATCGGCGAGGCATATCGGCGTTATTTTCTTTATCGGGCCGATGCCGATAATTAATTTATAAGCCATTATCTGCCGATAATATCGGTGTGCCGATAATATCGTGCATCCCTAATTTTTATCATTTTCAACTAACTTTTCAGCCCACAGTAGCCAACTGAATTAACCAGTCTTTCAAAATGAGCAAAGCTCATTCACATCTTTCATTCTCTGTGGTTCACTTTAAATGATTCAATGATCTCTTATATTCGCTAGTGACTGAAAAGTTCAATAGTTTAAATGAATCGGTTCAAATGAGTCATTCGTTTGCGAGTCTTTTTAAACGCAATGTGCGTTCATACTGGCGAACTCGCTGTGTACAGTATACGCTGATTCAACGATCCAATTGCACAGCTAAAGACATTACAATGATGTACGTCATGTTAATCTAAGAAATTTCAAGAAATTAAACGTAATTGGATGCAAAACAAACAGCCGTGAAACACAGACTTTTTAGCGCCTCAGTGTGCTGATAAAGAAACAGCGCCTCCACTGTGGCGTAATGTCGCAACTGCAGTTACAAATGACAGTCTGTTAAACGCAGCATTTCTTGTGAAGACTCACAACATAATTTTGGCGATAGCCTGAGGCGGCACGACATTTGACATGACAATTTCTCTATGCAGGAAAAACCCTGCATACAGCTGCACACCACTTGTTTAAAACATGTAAATTGCGGGGTCTGTCCAGTTCGCGCGCAGAGTGAGAGTGCTCTGCTCACTCTGCGCATGGGTACTGCGCATGTCAGACACCACAGAGCCGCTTCAAGTTGAACACACCCCATATCGATATTAACGATATTGTCTAATCCCGCATCGCATTGAAAAAATATATCGATACATCTTAAAAATTGATATATCGCCCAGCCCTAATATACAATAAAATATGCAATATGCAGATGCACTACAGCTCCCCCTAGTTTCTTCTATAGAGATGTGCAATAATTGCGATGATCTAAAACCATCGCGATGAGGTCAAACAATCGCGATGAGACGATTATTTAATAATTGTGACAGCCCCACTTGTTATTGACAAGTAGACACACAAAACATGAGCGTGTTACTAGTATGCACTGTTTGTTGTGAGGATTTTAATGAGCCTGAGGATGAACAATGTGATATTTGAGAGGTTTAAAAAGAAACTAACCGCGGATAAGTTCAGGGAACGTATCTGTTATAAGACACCGCTGGATCATTTCAAATCCGTTCACAACAAGAATGAACGACAGGCGAATTCTCTTGTTAAGTTTTATTTGAAGTTATCTTTATGTTGTGTTGTGAACATGCGGAAAAGTGTCATTATTACGAACTAAAATCAACACAATAACGTAACAAGCCCTTTCGTATTGCTTTAAACTCTATAAACAATAAAACCAGGGCTTCAGACTGCGACTAAATGGTCGCAATTTACGACCAGTTTTTGAGACAGCGCAAGCGTTTTTTACAAGTACTCGCGCATGTGCGACCTGCCAATTTGGATTTTTTTCTAGTTGTTATATGTCATGTGAAAAGACGAGTAGATCTCGAGCCCACCAGTGTAGGCCTATGTGTGTGAGAAGGGGAGAGTCCTGAGCTGCGCGCCGTGTGCGGCTGGGTGACTGATGTTTCTCACTGTCGTCGCGTCGTCACAGCGCAGCTCATTATTGACAAGTACTAAGGTATGTTTTGATCGATGCTGGTTTGATCTTAAACCAGCTAAGAACCATCTTAAATCAGCATATGACCATCTTAAACCAGCACATGAACAGTTTAAACCAGCACAAACCAGCATCAAAACATACCAAACCAGCATAGGCTGGTTTTTTCAACAGGGTCTGGTCCATTAATACTGACAAATACAACTTTGATTTTAAATAGTAAATGTATTCGTAAAATTAACATTAGATTAACAATTAATAAATAATGTAAAAATATATACCTCATTGTCTAGTCTTGTTCAATTTAACTTCAAATAAAAATTAAAAAGGCCTATATTGCTATTGCTTATTAGGGCCTTATTGCTATGGCAGTTTATTCCCCGTGGTATCGAAAATGGTATCAAATATCGATATATTTTTAGGTATTGAATCGAAGTTATAAATTCCAGTATCGTGACAACACTACTTGAGACAGCGCTGAATCATTTCCAATCCGTTCACAACAAGAATGAATGACAGGCGAATGCTCTTGTTAAGTTTATGTGAAGTTATCTTTACATTGTGTTGTGAAAATGATGAAAATGTCCTTAATACACAATAAAATCACCATAAGAACGTATTAAGACGAGCCCTTTCGTTTTGCTTTAACACTATAAACAATAAAATATATACAGGTATCGGTATCGGCGAGTACCAGAAAAAAATATCGGTACTCGTACTCAGTCTTTAAAAAATGGTATCGGTGCATCCCTAGTTTAGTGTTCTCAAATTACTTCACCTTCGCTTTACAAAGCCTGCATATTGCATACGTCTTGTCAAGCTCCTCTTACCATAGAGTTGATCAAATCCTAAGTATTTCCAAAAACTAGCCCTCGCTAAAAATAGGACGGGGTGTATTTCTTTTAGCCCCGCCATCGCTGTTGCTGAGCTTAAGGTGTGCGGTCACTCGACTGTCCGGGTGCCGCACCGCTCTCGCAAAATAGTTCCGCCTTTTTTGTTCTGACAACATCACCAATTGTTATTTTAACTAGAAAATCAATTTTTGTAAATCTGTGAATCGATAAAAATCGCTAGAGGACTGAATCGCGATTCATATGTGAATCGATTTTTTCACCCACCCCTATCTATCGTTTCATAGAGTCATGTGACCACGTTAATATTGAGACAATTTTGCTATTGCGATAACATGATATCGATAATATGTGATGCGATCTTGGGAGAACTCGTTGGATGTCGCACTCAAAATTGGTTTTTCATTCAATTATTATTCTATAACCTCTTGTCTATCATCTCTGAAAAATCATGGCAAAATTCACTTGTTTATTGATGAAAAATAGCGATTTATAGTGGCTAGCTGATGTTTAAGAACATGCTGGCAGAGCTGCAAAAGATCACTCATAACTTTCCCTCTCATTACACTCCAAAGACATTTCACCTATCAAAGTAAAGCACATAACAAGAAGAATGAAGGCGTATCAATGCACATTTCCCGCCAGTCCTGTGTAAACTACGGCATGCAACGTTTTTTGATACAACGTTATCGTGAGATGGCTGACAGCAAAACATAGAAGAGATGATCAAAAGTTCAGACACTTTGCCCATGATAAACAATGTAAAACTTGCTTCACTACTTACTAGTTGTCCATAATGTTTGCTAGTGTCCTTGTGTAGTGATGCAGTGCTCTTAGCACTCCTGACAGAGCAGCTCTCATTCTTTAAGTGTGCCCAGCACCATTTTAAACCCGTTTTTCTCCAAATTCCGTTCCTGAAAATCATAGCGCTCAGCCGACTTCAGATAGCTATAACTTGTTTTACATATAAGGTATGAGCGAAATAAAAACAGCTCTGGAAAGGGCTTGACCCCAGCTTTCATCAAAATATGTAAAAATGTACATTTTCACCATGTGTTGGGTTTTCCCAGATCGCATCACATATTGTTTATAAGTTTAAGATTATCAAGTATTATTTGTGGGGGGCACAAAGCAATGCACCCTTCACAATTATTTGGGGGGCCGCAAAGCAATGCACCCTTCACAAAGGGGGCCTTACAACGAAAAAGTTTGAGAACCACTGCTCTAAACTACTTGCAAAATTCTCTGTTGAAGTTACTTACTGAGTACTTGCCATGACCAACTCATAAACACTAGACCCCACTGGCACAGTCGAGAGGTTTTAAAATAAACGTAAATGTTTCATGAATAAACAAAGACACGTGATCAGGCTGACCAGTCTGTGATATTTTTAAATGAAGCAACAAACCCGCAAGGAAAATAATACAATCATTCATAAGACATACAGAAATGAAACCTGCATATGGATGCATTGTGTAGATGTAAAATGACAATGTACCAGTGATAATATGGGCTGTAAACGGAGCTATACAGTAGGGTTGTGAAATGTGTTGAAAATGTGCTTTCCCCACTTTTCCCAATGGTTAGCAATAACTGAAGGATTTTAATACTTGAAGTAATGTATAGCCATGTAAAGTTTTAGATCGAGAGAGACAGAAAGCAGAGACTAGTCATACAGAGTGATGCATGTAATTTTGATTGTAGAATTTTCCTCTTTTAAATATATATCTTATAAATAGATTTTACAAACTTAATTGCATATTGGATTATTTAGCAAATTATGTCTTTTTTCTTCAATATCATGGAGCCCTACCGGTTAAAAACAAATCTCACAAATGCCTTTACAAAACAAGAAGATGTGCCAATAGACCCATGCACACCTGTATCCATAACAACTAGAGGTCGACCGAGTCATCGTTTTTGCCTATTAATCGACACCGATAACGATAATTTGAACTATCAGCAATAATCCCCACCGATAGTTTTTCCTGGTTGCATTTGAATCAGCTGCAGCAGGGAAAGCTCTACTGTGATACGCAGGTGGAGAGTTCCGAGTATAGAGTAAAACAGCGACCTCTAGAGGTGGAAATACAACTGACAGCCTGTTTGGTTTGGAGCTATAGTTTATGGTTTGGAGACGCCAGATGGGGGTTTAAAAGTTTCACAATGACAAGGTAGAGCCAGTTGCAGTAAACATGATGTTAAAAAGTAATTAATTTATTGACTATATGCTGCATTTAATGGGGAACAGCAGTACTTTTGCCGACAGAACTGAGAGCGCGCTTACAATATTAGCCTATTAACGTTTGATTAAGAAGTTATAACATGGTGACAAAAATACAGGCAAAAATGTTAAAATTTTATTATTGTAACTATGGATAGGCATGTGTGTGTGTGCGTGTGTGTGTGTGCGCGTGTGTGCGTGCGTGCGTGTGTGTGCGTGTGTGTGCGTGTGCGCACGCGCACGAGATCCGCCTCCGAAATAGAAAACAGATGACACAGACAGCACGAACGGCTAATGTTAATGACATTCGTTTTAATGTAAACAAACACGCATGTGAACACCACAGTATATATTGTAAAATATTACAATAGATACTTCATTCTGCTAGTTTGGTGCCAAGAATGTTTAAAATTATTAATATTTTAGAAATTACCTACTTATAATTTTGTTTAAATCATACACTGGTGTTTAATATTTATTAATGTAGTTAATACTTATGTGTTTTATTTTTATATTTATATTAAGTACAATACAGTTTAGTGGTTCAAGCAACGTGTTTATTGATGTAATACACTTCATTGATAATTTACTTTGTTTTTTTTTAAATAAACCATTAAAAAAACTATCGGTAATTAATCGTTATCGGTAGGTACTGACCACCTTAGTTATCATTATCGGCAAAATCCAATATCGGTCGACTTCTAATAACAACTACTCTTCCTAAGCAAATACCCACCCACCTCTCCTCCAGTCATCTGCCTCATCCACTCAGTATTACAAATCCATGCACATCACTGAAATTAGGTCAGGGCGCGCACACACACACAGATCCTCATGATGGGTGACCTCACCACTCAAGGTTGCTGTATGGCAGGATATTAGAATCCTACAGGGGGGCAAATCATGTGTGCATGGGGTTGCATTTCACCCCGGGTCAGGAGATGGGTGGGCGGGCCTTCATGAGCACAAGCAGCGGGCCCCGGTAGCGACACGAGCCGCTTGAGGAGCATCTACTGGCGGCTGGACGGAGGAGGCAGCACCTCCCCCTCTGCCGGCCTCTCGAGAGGTCTGATGTGTGCATGAATCGACGGGTTTTATTTTATTCAGATTAACGTGCATAAAAGCTCGAGCTGTGAGATCAGACCGAAACAAAAATCAAGTTAGCCAAAAACACGAGTTGAGCAACTCACTCACTCACTACCCCACCCACTAAACATTTGCTTTCATTTCTGTGCATTGATAAAACAACCACATTTAACAAACTGATCTCTGCTGCCTATTCAAACATTGACAAATAATTCCATGCACTAAATTAACACGCGAAAGCAATAAAATAACACACACTGGCTTAATCCATGCAAATAGTGTATAAAGATGGCACAATAATGTTCGCACAAACCACAATAATGTCCGCATCAAATGCATCATTTCTTTCATATATGGTGTAAACAATGATAAAAAAGGGAAATATATATGAATAAATTGATGTCATGCGATATATTATAACACACGTCGCTGTTTATGGATCTGGCCAACATGTGACATCACTCCTAACATTGCGTTAAAAATAAATCAATGTATGCTGTGTTTGACAGGATCTAAATATTCATCACACATACAGGAACTGAACACTGGCTTTGACTACAATCTGAAAGAAACATCAGTAGGCCGATGTTAAAACCTTAAATACACTTTAATCACTCGGTCTCGCAGTTATATGCACAAAAACAGTCTTATACAGGTCGACATGCATTGAATTCATGTTTTTGAGGGAGTGTGTACGCATGTCGCGCGCGAGAGTGCCGGGGCGAGTGCGTGCGTTTCCACCCGCCTAAAATCAAAAAAGAGAGACACGGAGAGAGGCCGGGGTTAGCCTGTTAGCACTAACATACACAGTCTGTCAGCCAGTCAGTCAGAGCGCTGGTTAGCCCGCTAAGCTAACACACTCATTGGCTAATGCGCGCTGAACATCCACACAAATTCCGCTTCAGAGCCACTTATAAACACAGAACGTGTCGATTTAACACGTGGGACATTAACTGATACAAATGTGACACGGACGGGTCATGGTGGCTGTTTATTTATTTTACTTTGCGCGTTACGCGAATTCACACGGTTGCCTACCTTCGTTCGCCAAGTCCGCCATTTTACTTCTCCGCGCACACCCACAGTGCACCGCGGCACAAGTACGCTTTATTTCACTGAGTAACATGCATTTCAGTATAAACTTATTTTTCACTGATAATATGTGAATGTGGTTTTAAATATGCACTTCGTGCTTTAATTGTGATGGTGAATTATTTCACTTTTCTGCTAATTTGACCCTTTTGTAAACCACTTCTAACGCTTGAAAAGATTGAAAGGTGTTATAAAAATAATCATTGCCTATTAGGAAAAAATATATCTTTTTCATTGATATTTTAAGTATTTTTGTATATCATTGCTATAAAGTACTTTGAATTACATTATGTGCACGAAATGTGCTATATATCCAAACCTTTCCTCGTGTTGCCTTTTATGATATACAGGTATTACTATACTATATTACAATTAATAACATTACATTACTTGTATACTCATACAAGTGTAATGAGTATACTAAGATGGAAAATAACTATTTAACTTAATTAAATCACAATACATTGTTACAATATAAAATCTTGTGTAGGCCTATAAAATATGAAGAGTTTGGTTCCAAAATGAGTTAACTCCTTTTTTAAAACTTTTCAAAAATCATGTTTTTTTATTGTGCATTCCAATTAAAATCAATCAGACTGCAGTTGGTTTGTTTTGATTTAAGCCATAATATCTAAAAATTACAGCTAACTAACAGAATAAATCACAATAAAAACATGATAACATAATAAGAAAACATGAATTTTGAAAGTTTTAATATATATACATTATATAATATATAATACATTTAATATATGTCACTGATGCCAGGTTTGTCTGAATTATTATTTTTTCTTTATCGGCCTATATTTTCATTTGCTATTCAGACAGACCAAGCGATATGGAATACAATTTAAACATTTCGATTTTGCCTTTGTGTTTGTCTAAACGCATGCATTAGGATCATCACTAAACATTAACGCAACTAAAGCAACTTTGCCTTTTCGAAACGTAAAAGGCTATACTCAAATATTACCACATGATGGCGTCAATTGCTAAAATTGCAGCTTTGTGTTATACATATTTTAGGATTGCAGATTAAGACCTCGAAACCTGCTGGATTTAATGGTTATAATGGGAATTGTATTGTTTTTAATGGAAGCTATAATGGTGGGCCTCTAGTCTCTACTGATAATGAGTTGGGTTCTGTTCGTGGGATGTTATTATCGCGAGGTAACCAACAGGACACAATTCAATCCTGGAATAAGACCCACAAAAGACATTACATAAAGAAATCAGCAAACAGCTGATGGTTCATAGTGGTATTTGGAATAGAAACCATTGTGCCAAATCAACATTGCAAGACGATTGTATTTATGTCACACATGAGGACCGACCCAGAAAATGGTGTCACTCTAAAAGAAAGTCTATTAAAAATAAGCATGAAGTTAAAATATTTTAGGAGTGAGTTTTCACTTCATAGGCCTTTAGGCAAAACCATGTAACCACATGAATATAGACGGCATCCAGACACCTCCCGGCAGAAGAAAAGATTAAGATGAATGTAAGTGATTATTCATAGGTTATAATCTCTTGATTGAACGATTCAGATTCCTCTTTGAAAAAGAAAACCAATAAAAGGTTCAGAAAGATGCTTTTTTATTTTGTATTATATATGAAAATAAGTGATGGTCAAAAATACTACAAAATGTGTAAAACTAGACCTGGTCTCCTTTATTTTCAGTATTTTAACAATACTTTTTAACGAATAACTATATACATTTAGGATATAGTAATTTAGCTTCTGCTTGGCCAAGTTCATGTATGAACAATAATAAATCAAGATAAGATTTGACATGCCGGTTCACAGACATAACATAATAAACACCTTGCTGGCTCATTTAGAGAGAGATGTAATGATTAACAAACACCCTGTCAATTGTGAAACACAGATGATCGAAAGTTAAAGCATCATGAATGTTATTTGAGAGAGAAAGACCAAATGATGATGTCATAGTCAACCTGTGTGGCCTGTAACCCCATTTTAAGCTGGATATCTACAAGACCTCATTGAATTATCACACATGTGATTGATTATATTTCAGTGTGTCTAAAAATAAAAACAATTGGTGGATATGATTTGATTATATGACAAATAATGATTCATTTAATTGACAAAGTTTGCAGACTGGTGCAGTCTGATTTAATAACATAACCTACTAATACATTGAATATATATCAAATATGTAGCTCTAATGATAAAGCGTTGTGTAACCAATGCAAAGGTCATAAAAGTGTCTGCCAAAATAGTAAAAAAATAGTATTTTATGGTTAAAAAATGGTGAACGTCTGGAAAGTAAAAGTTTTAAATCTGAATTACTTAAATAACTGAGTAACACATTGTTGTGAATGTTAATTTTCCAACACAAAATCAATGTGATTTTATGGCAACTCATTTGGCAACTGAATTCTTTCATAAATTTTTTACTCAAATTCTCATTTGACATAAGAGCTATAAAAATGAATGTGGAGATTATATCTGATCGTTTGGTTTTGGAGAAATTGAATCAATAATTTTGCTGAGATCTCATCAACTTTTGTTTGAGCTCAATGAAATTCTAAGAGACACACGCGATGACTTTAACACTCTCCTCCACATCTCAACATCTCAGTCTTTTGCTTACATCTGATATGGACATGTGGATTATCTGATTATTTATGACAGAAAGACTGTGGCTGATTTTGGACGTCTTTCAATGCTCGGGGCAGATCTGATCTGCTCATGATTAATAACACCAATATTTTTCCTTCTAAAAGTATTTTGAGAAATAGAAAATGACCTCAGACAAGTTAAGCTAGCATAACATGTGAAGGATATCAGGAGGACAATGTGAATATTTGTTTTGTCAGTGGTGCGGTTGGCAGCAGACCATCATTTTGTCGAGGTCTTTTGTTAAAAATATCTGTGCTATCAATAGACATCAGTGCCAATAATCCATCAAGATTCTTATGATCTCTTACGGGAAGGAAAGATGTAAATGCCAACATTTCTTTTCTCTTCCACACCCACTTTCTCTGATCCAGTTAAACTTCAGTCTTTTAGACAAATGACACCATTCAACAACAAACACTTAAGATGTAACACACACTCATACGACAACAGGACTGTTTTTGCACACACTATATGCATACAATGCACATTGCACAAATTGTATACTACAGATACAGTACATATATTGCACAGCACCTGCACTTTACATGGACACTTCCCCACACCTCTACACTATTTATATTTATATATTGTTTATATATAGTTTAACCTTCCTTATATCTCCTTTCTACTCTATTCGGACAGTTGAAAAAGCATTTCACTGCACGTCGTACTATGTATGGTTTTGTATATGTGACGAATAAACTTTGAACTTGAACTTGATGTTATAGCCCTATTATTGATTATTTTCTAGTTCAAGTCAATTCTGTTGTTTTCTTTATAAAAAAAATAAAAAAAATTATACTAAGTACTCCTTGTATTTCACAAATTGCTTTTTTCACTATGTACTATTATGTATTCAATGTAAAGCTGCTTTGCAACAATCCAAAAAGGCTCTAAAGAAATACATTTGAGTTGAAATGAATGTTGTGTTCCATGTAGAAAATTCTACACTGTAAAAAAACTGAATTGTAAAAAAATTACAAGATTTTTTGTAACATAAAACCGTAAAATTACAGAACAAATTTACAAGAACAACTGGAAAAACATGTACTTTTACAAAGAAAAAGCTTTCAGTTTTGATTTTTTTCAGTTTATTTTTGAAATACGGTCAAAAACTGTAAAATTGCAGGAAAAGACCGCAAATTTAAAAGAAAAACTGGGAAAACTATTTATTATATATCCTTATACCCTGTGATTCTACATGAACAAAAATACAATTTTACATTATATTTCTGTCGCTCCAGTTGACAGAATTGTTTTTACAGTGCTAATGTCTAAGTCTGTGGATGGTATATAAATTAATTTATATGTATTTATTTTTTATATTTGTATTTCAATGTTTTCAAGGCAACATGCATAAAAAAACAGGCTACTAAACTTTATACAAACCAAATTCAAATAGACAACTAAAAAAATAAGCAAGCAAACAGAACGGTACACATGCATTTACACAGGGCCGGCTCTAGGCATGGGCAGGGGTGGGCTGAGACCACCTAAATGTCTGCCTTGCCCACCCAATGAGAATCAAAAAATAACACTAAAAATTGCTGTATTTTCTATTGGCTGAAAGCAACGTCTATATAATTACTAAATAAACGGCAATAATCAACAATAATTATTTTTGTTTTAATCTTCTGTAATGAATGGCTGTTTTTATATTTATAACATCATAAATCATTTAAAGGGGTACCTCACTCAAAAATTAAAATTCTGTCATAATTGACTCCCAATAGTAGGAAAAAATACTTCAGCATTATTTTTGTTCTGTTGAACACAAAAAAATATATTTTGAAGAATGTAGGACAGCAAACAGTTCTGGGGCACTTCTGACTGCCATTGTATTTTTTCCTACTATGGGAGTCAAAGGGGGCAAGATCTGTCTGGTTATAAGCATTCTTCCAAATATCTTTCTCTGTGTTCATCACAACAAAGACATTTGGAACATCTCGAAGGCGAGTAAATGATGACAGAATTTTCATTTTTGGGTGAACTGTCCCTTTAAATCCTGCATGTACTGCAGTCATATATTGCAGTGTTTGTTGAATTCTAACAAGAGCAAACCTCAAGAGTGACAGTCAACAGCAATATGAAAAACTGAGAGCATGATAATAAACTGATAAAATAAAAAATCAGGGTTATTTCACAAAACATTTTTTAACTTTTTCTAATACATGTACAAACATTAGTTTTGTGTTGTTTAAAACTAAAATATGAACTTGTTTTTGTGCAATAAAAACGCAGATCATCGTTTCTGTTGTTTCTTCCGTTTGTTTTCTTATTTCTTATCATACAGTTAATTTTTATATGAAATTTGGGAGAAATGTTGTCATTTTTCCAAAACACATTCTTATCAGAAAAAATGAAAATACTTTTGAAATGGTCTCTTATTTTTTTTATACTGTGTGTGGTTAAGGTATATGCCCACCCAGGATATCTGCTAGCCCACCCTTCTGCACCTGGCAGGAACCGGGCCTGCATGTACATATGAATAAAAACATCTGCTCTTTGAATTTTAATCTTTTAAATTCACACATCTGTCCACAAACACACAAACTATCTATACATAAGATACAGGAATAGGCTAAAGGAAAAGAGCAAAACATACATACATCAGTTTTGTTAACATGATGTAACAAAAAGCATTCAATCATCTATTTCTCCCTGTGGGCTTTACATAAGTGCCAACACTCAAACACTACAACCAACACATTGCAAGATATGTTTCAATATATGGGTGTCAAAGAGCATATGAAAACAAAGATCACATATTGAGCACAATATTTGGAAAATTTTGCATGTTGATTTGGAATGAAATAAAAGGAAACAATAAAAATCAGGTGATCCTCAAACAAAATAAAAACTCACACAAAAAAACCCCTCACAGCATTGTCAAGAGCATCACACCGGTGAGAAACAAAAACAAATCACTTCTGCTCTTGCCCAAAACATGAAGTTGTGCTATCGTATGGCCACTTGAAGTTCCAACATTGACGCTTTGGCGTCTCTAGGGGCCACGGGGTCAACACTTAAAGCACATTAAAGCACAGATTTAATGTTGTGCTGACAGAAGAGTTTGAAATATGGTTTAAAACGCTGTCAGAACATGATACAACATGAGAGGGTGAAATATACTGAGATGTGTTCTTGTGAAATATATGCTCAAATTCATATTTTTATCCTTTGTCTCTTTGCATGAAACATTAAACAAGTTTTGACATGATTTGACAATTTGGGTATGACAAGGATTTAATAGTTAGTTAATATGGTGAACTGGGGTTGATTGGGACATTTTTTACATTCCTCTTATTTTTAAAAGGTGTCTTATTAACCTGAATCCACCCAATGCATTTGTACGGTTTTACATTTTTTAAATGTGTTGATGTAAAAAGTTCAGGTTGTAAGAATTGGGAATTTATTACGATTATTTTATTATTCAGGTCTTAGACTTTGTTGCCAGCGTGTTGTTATGGTGTTACTGGTGGTTTACAGACAGATAAAACAGTCTCAAGATACATGACAGGTTGCTTACACTCTTAAAAATAAAGGTGCTTAAAAGGTTCTTTACAGCGATGCCAGAGAAGAACCATTTTTGGTTCCACAAAAAACCATTCAGTCAAAGGTTCTTTAAAGAACCATCTCTTTCTTGCCTATTTGTAATCTGAAGAACATTTTTCACCACAACGAAGCTTTTGTGAAACAGAAAGGTTCTTAAGATAAGGTTCTTTATGGAACCATATAGACAAAAAAGGTTCTTCTACAGCAGCATCGAAGAACCTTTCGAAGCATCTTTGTTTTTAAGAGTGTATTTGGAGTTGGTCTGGAATATTTTCATCCGTTTTATATTCCATCATGGCAAAAATCATAAAACCTGATCAGTCACACAACATTTCTGATATCGTAAATCTGTCAACCTCAAAACGTTTGAGAATTCATTGTGTTTGCATTTTAATGCAGTCAAGCAGGATTTATGACCTTGCGGTAGAATGAATTTCTGTGTATCTAAAGAAAAAATGACATTAAAAACAACCTGACAATCTGAAAGTAAAATGTCACAGATTCATGACACGCTAAGAGGTTTCTAATTTATGTTTTCAGAAACAAGTCTCTTCACTCGATGGAAGCGTTTGTTTGGGTCTTCAGAGGCTGAAATCCGACACGCCGCTCTTGGTATTGCATTTTGTGAAATTGCAAAACGCTTGAAGTTTCATTCAACAATAGTCAAGTTTAAACAGCCCCATCGGTTTGGATTGAGTTTCCTAATAAACGCTGCGAGGCCAACATTTTCAGAATGCCTTATGTTTGACACTAACACCTGACAAAGACTGAACGATCAACACAAGACATGAGCACCTCCAGGTGCTGTTATATGTAAGACAAAAGAAACGTGTCTCTTAAAATGTGACAGTCATTTATTTTCAGTTGTGGACAATAACTCAAGGACGTCCTTAGATAAACACCAAAAACGTATTTCATGCATGCTGCGTCACAACAATGAAACAATCATTTAAAATACAACTTAATGAAAGATAATCAAAAAAACATTACAAGAAAATCAGGTGAAGCTATTTATCTATGAGGTTTAGCTCTGGAAACAAAGGATTACATGGACAGATGAAGCTGTGATGGACAGATAAGTAACTGTAGAATGTTGAACTCACCGGTAACTTTCATTTTTGAGAAGGATGTGGCTTCACCTGACTCAGGTATCAGGGTTGGGCTCGTAATAAATAAACGCAGCTCGGAAATGTGCACAGAATTTTGGTGTTGGGAAGAAACTGCTCTCCTTTCTTCGTTGTCGAATACAGGTGAGACATAGAAAACAGAAACATTTCTCTATAGCTTAACAATAACACATGAACACATCTCTAGCAGTAATATTGCTTTTAAAAAACAGCATTGTTTATGTTCTGTTTACCAACAAAATGCATTTTTTATTATCTAATGCATTAAAATGAACCATTCTGGGTTGCACACACTATGATTTACTAAAGATTTCACTCATACGTCATTGTTAATTCCGTTTAGAAAGCCATTATGTACACTGTAAAACTTTGCTGTTGTTTTGCAGCAGGTTTGCCAGTAACTTACTGTAAATTTATTTTACAATTTTGTTTTAAACATGAACTTACCCAGTTCTTATATTTTCTTTCATAAAACAAGACTGAATATCTTGGGTCACTTTTCTTGTTATGTAAATCGTGATTAAAGACGTTTTAAATATTTTGACTAGAAAACAAGTCAAAAATGCGTAGGAAGACTGTCATTTTTTTGCAGTGTTGCTGTCTCTTCTTGCTCGGTTTGAATCTCAAAAGTCAGAGTTTTTATGGTGACTCTCAATGTGATAATGATATCCAAGGGTCAAGGCTCTTTTATGATCATAAGGTTTATATGTACTCTATTAACAGTCTTATATGCATTTTCAACTGCGTACTGTGAAGCGAGTCATGATTTTCTTTCTCATTTTACAGTAAAGACACCATGAGGTTTAACATGCTCTTCATCATCGTCCTTCTGGGTCTCCTGCACCTCACATTGGCACAAGGTAAGAACCAAATGTTGTGCAAGAGTTTTATGGATTATGGATAAATAATGCATTATCTGCATTATTTATACAGTATGCATTTTCACAATTACCTGTACAAAACAAACTAACAGTAAAGCAGTTCTCTAGCCTGAATTGCAATGACGTGAAAAACCCTTTTTAAAGGTATTCTTATAGATGTAAATCTACAAACTCAACATTCATAAAAATAAAGATGCTAAAAACATTTCTCTGCAGTGATGCCACAGGTAAATCATTTTGGTTCCTTAAAAAACCTCTCTTGACCTCAAGCCAAAAGAACCATTTCTTTCTTACCTTTAGTGAATGTTAAAGGTTCCTTATGGAATCATACTGTAGAGTGATTATATTTCTGTTTTGATATTTTTTAAATATTGCTCATTAATGAAAAATTATACGAATGCAATTGATGCAACGTGCTGTTTCTATGCACCTGGAACACATGAAAGGTACATTAAAGTGTACTGTATGACTGTGTTTACACATTTCTCTAATGGTTTTTTAAAAACAAATCATTCACCGTTTACTAAACACACATGTGGATCTTAATAATGGAAGTCTTATCAGACGTGTATTTTGCAGAGGTTCTGCCCAACAATCCTGATAAACACATGCACTGCTTTTATTCAGCCCTTCCTTGAAGATCATTAATAGATTAATCTGATAACGGCACATTACTTAAAGGGGTCATATGACACGGCTAAAACGAATATTATCGTTTGTTTTAGATTAAATGCAATGTGTATACACGATTTAAGGTTCAAAAACGCTGTATTTTCCACATACCGTGCATGTTTGTATCTCCTCTTTGCCCCTCCTCTCTGAAACGCGCAGATTTTTTACAAAGGTCATCGCTCTGAAAACTGAGGTGGGCTATGATTGGCCAGTTAACCAGTGCGTAGTGATTGGTCGAATACTGCAAGCGTGTGACGGAAATGTAACGCCTCTTAACATATTTAGAACATCAGGTTCCAAAGCAATTGTACTGACAGGTACACCCACCTTACTTGCGTATACATTTGGGCGGTCTTAGTCAAATCATACCACGAACTGAAGTAGATTTGTGGGGGTGTGGTTACACGAGGTGTTTCAGGCTGGTCTGAATGCATGGGCAACTTATAACACACCAAAGACACAGAAAAACACGTATTCGCGCCATATGAGCCCTTTAAATCAACATAAAGGCCCAAAACAAAGATGGCCAACTGATGTGCCATGTGCCAACCAATTTACATTTCAATTCATTTTATTGCTGAGGGAGAGTGAGATGAGGCAAAGGAAAAAAAAAATATTTTAGCGCTCAAGAGATTTGATTTGAGTTCTTAGTTGAGTTTCATGTCTCAGATGTTTCTCCTAAAGTTGCTCAGGAAAAATAAAAACAGAAACAAATGAAATTGTAATTGTTAAAAAAACATGAAGAGTCTGGAGGTGTAAAATGAATGTAGATTGTAGAGGTCAAATAATCTGGAATTGGGTAAATTTGATGAGAAATGTTTGAGTGCATATATTGAGATCTTCAATAATATTGACTCTTGATTGCAGACTCGACAAATCTGAGCTCAGTTTGACACATTGTTGACATCTCTTCTGAAATTCAAATGATAGAGACATTAGATTTCTCACTCTTACACTTGTCAAAAGTTTCCATTTGCTTTCCATTTAATCTCACTGATGTCTAGGAGAATTAATTGAGAAATTAAAGAGATCTGTGATTTGTCGTTCTAAAGTGAAGGTCTGATAATCCGTAGAGGTGTAATAATCATGATATGCGTGTAGTGAGTGCATGCTCTTACCATCCTCTGATGTCTGTTGTGTCTCTTGGGCTGAAGGCTCATATGAGGACTGCTGTCTGAAGTACATCAAGACAATGAAACCACACATGAAGCACAGAGTGACCAGCTACAGAAAACAACAGCTGGATGGAGGATGCAACATTCCAGCTATTATGTGAGTTACATGCAATGCATTTCTCCCACCGACTGTCCGATTCATATCACTAGAGAGGAAAAAAGAAAACAGAGATAACAGAACACAAATCAGTGATGCATTGACACATCTTCTGTCACAGTGACTCTCCGTGTGTCTCCACAGCTTCACAATGAAACACGGCCGCATGTTGTGTGTCGATCCCAGAGAAAAGTGGGTGCATGACCTGATGCAGAGAGTGGACAAAATGTCTGCCGGCTCTGGTATGAGGAAAAAGGTGCGTACTATACATTAAAGACAAGAAATTATTTATTAAAAATGCCATTTAAATTTACATAAAAATCTTCTTATGGGAGAATAATAAATTAATAATAAAATAAAACAAAACTGCAGGATGAACTGAAATTGTTGTTTTTCAGATCTTTGGATTCATATTCAAATATGCATGTCTTATTTTCAAATATTTTATTTACCAAAAAATGATGTCATTGTATGAAGTCATATATAAATGAATAGATTTTGTTTTTAATGACCAGAATTCAAGGGGCTAAACAAGCCAAAGAAACCCAAAAGAGGACCGAGGGACTCAGCCAATCATATCGCTTTTTTGAGTGCCGCGGCTCTCTTCCTTGTCTTCATAAAGCTTCGCGTGCTGTCACCTCGAGGACACTTTTTAGCATGGACCGGCTCAGCACTTCCTGTTTGACTCTTGTTGCTTTATTGACAGACAGCTGGTTAAATGCTCACAATGGGAATCAGTGCCATTATTTTCCCTTTACACATGCTGCTTTTGCCCTCATTTAAAGGCTCAGTTCCTAACCCCAGTGACCTTGTTGTTTATCTTCCAAGGCAGCATCCTAACTAAAAAAAGGAAATAAATGAGTCATTGACATGACACACTAAACAGGTTGTTCACTAGGTTTTAGAATAGAGCCTTCGTGTATAGCATCATCGTGAGGTTTATATGATTAAGCTATTGTACCATGAACTTTCACTTGACACACCTGATTTACTGCCCTGCAGTATCTATGATCAACAGTCAGTGTGATAAAATTGTTGGAGAAATGTTGGTGGGAAGGTTTTGGATTAACTGCCGAGGTACGTTCAGAAGTGATTTTTTCAGTTTATATGCTGTATACATTAAGATTTGTTATTTAGCTTCATGCATTAAGCTCAATGAGTGATTATTGTTTTGTTATTGATAAGAGAAATATGATATCCACAGATCTATATTCATGAATCTCGAATTCTTTATTTTTAAAAATAACTGGAATTTATAATTAAGCTGTTGTTGCTGCTGTGCATTTTTTCTGGACTTTTTTGTTCTGTTTAATCTGGAAAATGTATCTGTAATGTAATTGTATAGAGGAAGTGATGAAATAGTTTGATTGCTTAAGGGTTCAAACCAAATAAAGAGTTCTCTACAGTGCAAAGACTCACTCTGGATTTATGTATTGATACACTGAGAAACACGAAAGCAACAGAGCTGTAGGAAATCTTTCAACTGGGACGACAACATACACTACAATAGGAAAATAATCAACAGACTGTTTCGGCTGACCAATCACAATCAAGTATTTAATATTTTAAAAAATTGTGGATAACATTATTTCAATGAGAACATTATTTGAAATCCATTAAACTTTTAAATTCCTACTGTGTACAGCTGGCTGTATGAACAAACAAACAAACTAACATGGTTTTATAAAATCTTAAAGGAATAATTTACCAAAATAAGATAATTCATAAAGGATAGTTCTCTCAAAAATGTACATTCTTTCATCATTTATTCACGCTCATGTCATTCCAAACCTGCATGAGTTTCTTTCTTCTTTACAACACAAGAGAAGATATTTTAAAGAATGTTGATAACCAAACAACACGGAACCCAATTGGCTTCAATTGTATGAACACAAAACCACCAAGACACTTCTCAAAATATCTTCTTTTGTGTTCCACTGAAGAAAGAGTCACATACAGGTTTCTCATCACATGAGGGTGAATAAATGTAGGGCTGCACGATAATTTACCGCGATACCACTAAATCCTATTGAAATCAAGCTGGCTGCGATATGCAATGTGTCGATATTTTTTTAATGTGTAGCTTGTCCGTGAAGCACGTCTCTGGGATCAGTAGGAAATGCTGCTCGATCTAAAAGCAGTGCGAGTTTGAGTCGCTTATAATGTGCATTTGAAAAAGCAACACCCGTCAAACATGATAATTATAAATATACTTTATTATCATAAAAATACCTGAGGAGGCTTGAGTAACAGTGATAAAAAGATGTCCATAGGCATTTCCTAGATTTTAGAACATGTTATGGTCTTCCTCTGCAGTGCGCATTTGGAGTTTCCGCAAGAGAGCGCCCTCTGGCTTTCGCATGCGGCAGCATTTTCCCGTACTTCACTCAAATGCTGTGCATAAATCACGTGATATTTATCGTCGGTTAATCGCGACAGCCCTAGATGACAGAATTTTTATTTTTGGTTGAACTATCCCTTTGAGACGCCTTCAAATCTACTCACACACGGCCTTTCTAAACATCACCAGTAACTGTTTTTTAATAGTTAAAACTTACACAGAGCAATAAAAACTACAGTATGTTTTAAATGTGTTGTGTAGCCTACTTTCACTTTCTCAGCAAATAAAAGACTTGTGTACACAGAAAAACCGAGTCGATAAAGAGCCAAGAAAATATAGCCTACAGTTCTTGTTGAGAAGAATGAAGCATTTACCTCTAGTCTCATCATGAGGGCACTCTCTGAAAATTCACTTCTCCTGCAGGTCTCAGCATGCTGTCATTGTCATACAGCTTCTCTTTTGATGTAAAGTCTCATTTCTTCACCTTCAGGGTGCTGATGGTGTGATGTCGGCTCAGATGTCATCTCAGTGAACTTCAGAAATTGGCTTCTACCAACTGTTTCTAGTCACTACAGTTTATTCTGGCTCCGAGTCCAAAACATTCTTCAGCTCTATATATCATAAATAAAAATGAAAGTCAGTATAATGTAATTGATGTGTCTGATTGAAGAGATGTAAGCGAAATGAAAAAAGTCTTGCCGTGTGTGAGGAGCTCAAAGACTTCGGTCGCCAGCGTCAGACATTTAACCGTTTGCCTTGATGTCATGTCACACTTAACTCACCCTCATCTTCATCCAATCCTGTATGATCTTCTGCCTTATGTGAAACACAAACATTGACGTTACTCAGAATGTGTAAGCAGCGAACCCTCAGGGCCCTCTGTGATGACCTAAACTATTGTAAAAAATCATATTTAAAAACTTTAAAGGGGTCAAATGACACGGCTAAAAGGAATATTATGGTTTGTTTAAGATGTAATGCAATGTGTATACACGATTTAAGGTTAAAAAACGCTGTATTTTCCACATACCGTGCATGTTTGTATCTCCTCTTTGCTCCGCCTCTCTGAAACGCAGATTTTTTACAAAGCTCATCGCTCTGAAAAGCGAGGTGTGCTATGATTGGCCAGTTAACCAGTGCGTAGTGATTGGTCGAATACTGCAAGCTTGTGACGGAAATGTAACGCCTCTTACCATATTTGGAACATCAGGTCCCAAAGCAATTGTACTGACAGGTACACCCACCTTACTTGCGTATACATTTGGGCGGTCTTAGTCAAATCATACCACAAACTAACTTAGATTTGTGGGGGTGTGGTTACACGAGGCCTTTCAGGCAGGCCTGGGTGAGCATTCGCTTTTAGATAGAATGCATGCACTTTCATTTTTGCAATTTTACGTGTCTAATATATGCATGGGCAACTTATAACACACCAAAATACACAGAAAAACACGTATTCGCGTCATATGACCCCTTTAAAATACTATTTTCAATAAAAGTCGGCCGATTTTCCCTATTAGAAATGTATATTTGACTTCCTGGATCGAAGCGGACTCTATCCAGATGAGATTTCCAAGTCTCACGAGAGTAATTCAAGATGTAGGAAGTCAAACGTGTGCTTACATGGGGCGGCTTCTAGTAGCATTACCGCTGGCTGACAGTACAGTAAATCAATGGGAGAGATTCATTTTGAGTGACAGTAAAACTGACCAATCATATCGCTTTTTTTGCTAACTTTCCGCCATCTGGGGGGTTGTTCACAGTCTCGTAAAGCGGAAGAAGCACACGAAGTTGGTTCGCCAACCGCCCAAAAACTGCAAAAGAAGAAGAAATGCAGAAAACGTCATTCAAAACAGCATGTGGGTGAACTTTGTTATCAAGTCTCTGAAAAAAAGAGAAAAGCTGAGGCCTTTACCATGAATGTAGCTAAACAAAGGGTTACAGGATTAGTTTTGGGTTGACAAAACCAATCCAACGTGATCAAGCTTTGTTGGTACCATGAAGCAGCTCATGGAGTTTCTTTGTTAACTCAAGCCTTGATCCTGAAGCTAAGATTAGTTCACGCGTCCGTGCACATGAACCAGTGACGTCGGCATCTCAAAACCAATCGCGCTCAACATGGATAGAGGGAGTTCTGTATGTTTCGCAGGAAATAATTATGCGCAAATATTAGTAACACAAAAATGTATTTCAGCCACGGAGTAATACTGTTTCTGCTGTCTAAGAGAGAAGTGTTTCAGAAACACTGCTGATTGCGTTAATGTGCAAGTTAAACGACTATATAGTACACACATTTACTGTAGTATACTATAGCAAGGTAAATATTACAGTAATGTAATATGATGTATGTGTATAATGTGTGCGTTTGCCCCCACAGTGGATGAAAATATCCTGCCTTATATTAGTTATCATTTAGTTTACCTTTATTAATGAGGATGAAGCACATGATGAAGAGAAACTATCTGTGCGCTCTGACAGAGTTAAAGAGATAAATGTAATGTGCTATTCATTATGGCACACGTGTGAATGTGAGGATTTAGATTTGACGTTACTGGTGTCTCTGTTATTGTAGGCGTCTCTGTTATTTCACAACCTTCCCCAGAAACTGAAGTGTCTACCTCCATAGGTTACAGAAGAAATGTGAACAAAATACACTAGAGAGGCTCATTCTAAATAAAGAAGGTTAAATAAAAAAAATGCCAGTATGTGAAGTTAGTAGTCAGTTGTAGTGTGCATTTAAAAATCTGATGGTCATCTCAATCCTGACTCTGGTTTGACTGAGGGCCGTGTTGAAGTGCTTCTGTGGTCAGGATAGAAAAAACCTTTGGCACACATAGGAACCCCTTTCTCCCACCAAAAGGCTATCAAACAGTCCTGTCATAGAACAAAGAAGAGAAGATTGTATTGAAGATTGAAATTGAGTTTTGGTCACATATTTAATTCATTTAAAGGGTTTTACTGTTCCCCATTTACTTTACCTTCCTTAAAGCACTGACACAACACAGATGCATTAGGGAATGTTGTAGGCATTAAAGTATTAAAAACTTCTTATACATTTTAAAATGTAGGCCTACTGTATGATACATTATTTAGGTGAATTCTAAGTGTAACTTGATAAAAAAGAGATTCTAATAGCAGTGTTAAAAGATATGTGATGTCACCTGTCAATGTATGATTTTGTCTGTATCTTACTGTATAGCTGTTTAATAGTTTCTTTAGTGGACAAAGAAGATAAATGTCCCAACACAGTGAAACTGAAAGTGTTCCTAGATGTTCTGCACCACAGACAATAATGTAAAAAATGCAATGCAAAGAAATACATATTGTATGTAGTACAGTAAAAGAATGGAATATAAATACATTTAATTTCATGTGAGTGTAAGGGAAACCCAGCAAATGTTATCTCTAAAATCAGATTTTACCTATATAGTAACCATTATTTGATTTTATATTTATAATATATATTGACATCTTTTCATATTAGTATTTTTATTTTATTAAACATTATTAAATATAACTAGCTATTGTAACACGCACTGTGAGTTAGTTGCGTCACTTAGGCTATATGTAAACATGCTCGCCGCTGATTGGTTCACTTTCGGTGTGAAATCTAGTTCATAACCTGGTTAGCGGTGCAGCGTAAATTACCATGGCCGATGAACACCGACCGATTAAAGCTGTGAGTTACTTTCATGGTACCTAAAACCCAGGGTTGGCACAAACTAATCCTAAATTTACCTGGCTAGCCACCTAAACTGGCTTTATGGAACAGGCCCCAGATAAACGTTGTTCAAAGGAAGGCTTTGTTATCAAGTAATTTGATAATCAAATTGTAAGTTATTTATGATTTATAAGGCCTCAATTGATTCTGGTTGCTGATGTGCACATTACGTTGCTTAACGCTTTATTTGAGACGAGTGATTTTGACTGGAATCTTAAATTTAACATATTGTGCTGTTTTTCTGCATTGGGTTACCTCTACCACAATCGCAAAAGTAGACAAACAAACAAACGATCATCTTGTGAATTCTGACAGCGAGATTATATGTTACTTATATTGCGCCATGGGCCTTCTCTGTGCCTCTTATTTATCTTATTATATGGGTCTATCTCATTCCTCAATACGTCGCTTGCAGCTGGTCCAAAATATGGCAGCTAGACTCATACGAATACTAAGAAGAGGGAGCACTTTACTCCTGTGCTCATTTCTTTGCATTGGTTGCCAGTTAAATACAGAATTGAATTGAAGGTTTTGATGTTCGTTTTTAAAGCTCTATATGGGTCAGCACCCCAGTACATTGTTGACCTGCTTAAACCATATTCTGCGGTAAGATCTCTTCGCTCCGGTAATCAATTGCTTCTTTCCGTTCCCCGGTCCCGCTTAAAAACTAAGGGCGATAGAGCTTTTGCAGTAGCAGCACCTAAACAATGGAATGCACTTCCAGTTGCCTCAAGATCCTCTCCCTCGTTGGCCATTTTAAAAACTAGATTGAAGACTCATTTAGGCTCTTTAGCCTATGACATTGCTTGAGAACATTGGGGCCGTACAGTTTATTTTTTCTGTTGGCCATTGTCTGTATTTTATTAGTTTTTTTTCTTTTTTAAATAGTATGTGTTTTTATTCTTTATCAGAAATAATGCTTATACCCTGTACAGCACACTTTGGTACAACGATTGTTGTGACTGAAGTGGGCTTTATAAATAAACGTGAACTTCAACTTATTTTTGTTCAAGATTGAGGCACATTGTTTGCTCTGATACAGAATGTCCGCCTACGTATTGTCAAACTAGTATTAGTTTCGCAGATAGTTTGTTTAATTAACATTTTTTTAATATTGTGGTTGTCCAGGGATGTGATCTGATACAGACATTGACACTCGAATCCTAAAATATTAATTTTTGCATTGTTTTTAGGCATTGTGGACAGTACTCGAGTTGTAAAAAAAATCAGGGGGGATGGTGGATTGGATTTAACGTTTAGGGACAGATCATTTGTGCTGATGACAGCGCATATGGTGGGAGACCAACGGTGTACTAGGGCTGCACGATATGCGATTTTGTTGTTGAATATTGCGATAACGATATTTCTTGCGATATAACATTTCCTAGAGAAATGCTATTTTTATTAGCTATTTTTTATTATTTATATATGTAATTATCATACTGAAATAAACAGGTAATAGATATTCTTCTGATGTAATTAAATCTAATTCAGGCTAAAAAAACTATCGAGGAAGAGGCAAACATTTAGACTTAACACTATAGTGTGTTCAATTCAACAGGACTTTTATTTTAACGGGTTTTCTGGGAAGGCTATTGTTTGCTAATAGCTTCACTCAAACAGTAAAGCGCTCGTAAAATAAACTCTCAGAACAACTCTGTGAATGAATGAGCACGCCGGCTTCCCTCTTATACCCGGACATCCGGGGAGGAGCCCGGCATGCAAATTTCATTCGCCAATTTTCATTGGCCTTTTCTAAATACTCAGAAGATGATAGGTTCTCAAGACAAACCCCATTCTGTCAGTTCGACACAATGTTGAGAGACCGACAGAAAGGGGAACGTTATTTTCTGGTTATTTTCTGGTTACAAAATAATAACCAAAAAAAGAACCAACAGGTAACACTATTTTCTGGTTAAAAAATAATAACCAAAAAAGAACCATCAGGGAACGTTATTTTCTGGTTATTTTCTGGTTGCAAAAAAATAACCAATAAATAACCATCAAGAATGTTAATTTCTGGTTATTTTCTGGTTTCAAAAAAATAACCAATACATTCAAATCAATTCAATTGTATTTATATAGCGCTTTTCACAATGTGCATTGTTCCAAAGCAGCTTTACAGGAGAAAATAAGAAAAACTGAAAAACACAAAAAAGGTAAGACACAGGACAGTGCATGGTGTTTATAGAACAAGCAAGATTATTCTAGTAAATAATAACTAATAAATGCAGTCTCCCGGTGGTTTATTTAACATGTTTTGCAGTAAGTGAATGCTTGGCTGAAAAGATGTGTCTTTAATCTAGATTTAAATTGGTAGAGTGTGTCTGACCCTCGAATAGTATCGGGAAGGCTATTCCAGAGATTAGGTGCTACATATCAGAAAGCTCTACCCCCTTTGGTGGATTTAGTTATTCTAGGTGTTATCAAAAGTCTGGAGTTTTGAGATCTTGCGTGAAGGGTTGTAGTGTGGTAGAAGCTCTGTTATGTACTGTAGGTAGGGGCTAAACCGTTTAAGGCTTTATAAGTGATTAAAATAACTTTAAAGTCAATACGATACTAAGGGTTGATAACATTGGGGTTATGTGATCGTATTTTATGGACCTGGTTAGAACTCTGGCAGCTGCATTCTGAACTAAATGTAGTTTGTTTATTGATGATGCAAGACAACTACTAAGCAGTGCATTACATACAATATTTTGGGTAACACTTTACTTGAAGGGGTGTTCATAAGACTGACATGACACCTTCATAATCATGACATGACACAGGTCATGAATATGAAGGAGATGCTATGCATGTTTATGACAACTGTCATTAAGTGTCATTCGCTGATTTATGTCATTTTTATTGCAAATATGACATTGTTTGAGGAGTCTTTGTTATGACAACTTGACATAAAGCAAGACATCATAACCTGTCACTGTCTTTGTCACTGTCGTGATCGTGGCAGAAGAACCCAAATGCAGGCAGGCAGTGAAGGGGTTAACAGACAAGACTTTAATAAATAAAGAACAAACAAAATACCCACGAGGGGGTGATACGAAAACAAACTTGAAAATAAAAGACTTCCCACGAGGGGGACAAAACGAAAACAAGAAAAGTAAAAACTAAACTAAAGGACACGACCAAATGTCTTAAATCAAACACACGACAAGGGTAAAACACAACACTCACGGAACACGGGCACGGCTAGGAACAAGGAACAATTGACGAGGTAAACAGAACATACAAAACGTAACATAGTACATCCAAGCGACATGGTACAGGGATACATACGTAATACACGAGCACAGGACAATGAAACATGAGGGTATATAAAGGGAACACAAACGAGGGATAACGACAAGGGGCAGGTGTGGTTAATCAAACACTCAGGGAAAGATTACGAGGAAACGAGATGGCGGGAACAGAGACGAGACACTGGAGAGAACGCATATTATTGTCAAAAGGACAATAATATGTTTCTCTCCACACATAACCAAAGACTTTGCCATGGCTCTGCTACAGGACCAAGAAAAACATGACTAAAGAAGCAGAGCCATGACAC